>NC_138770.1:34527722-34740722 GCF_965119305.1 Pelophylax lessonae
GAGAGAGTTTGTTCATGCCCTATTTTTTGGCTTCTATGCACACTACTTTGGCTATAGGGTAAGTGCGACCTCTAGTGGTCAATTTGGAGGAATACCACACAAAAGGTATGCAATAGTATTCTCACTGCTTTTACCACTATTAAACCACTATATTTATTATTGATTTTTACTATTGATTTTTATTATCTATTTATTGGGAATCATATTTACTACACTATTTATTAAGACCATACCTTATTTATATCCACTTCACTCAATTTTTTGGTCTATATTCAGTCAGTGATTTGGAATCTTCCACAGGCATAATATTTGCACATTTCATATATCTGCACTATATATCATGCACTAAGCACTTTTTCCTCTATCCCACTCGCATTTTGCACATGCGCTAGGTAGCGCCGTTTCCAACTTCTCACCCCCACACTATAGAGGTACACGGTTATTTGTTTTTTTCTCTTTGTATTGGAGAAGATTTTCTCTTTGGGTTTTCAAGGCTGTGTTTATGCCGGTGTTGATGGCTTTGTTTTTGTAACCTTTCTTACGGAAGGAGTTTGCTAGTGTTCTGAGATGTTTATCTCTGTCTTCTGGGTCTGAACATATTCGGTGGTATCTGATGGCCTGGCTGTGTATGATGGCCCGTTTAGTGTGTTGGGGGTGAAAACTGGAACTGTGGAGACAGCTGCATCGGTCAGTCGGTTTCCTGTATATGGAAGTATGAAGCTTGTCATCCCTGATTTATACTGTGGTGTCTAGGAAGTTGACATGCCCGCTAGAATAATACATTTTAAGTTCAGCTCTCCCTCTGTCTTATCTCACTAACTATGCTAGTTTTATTACCATTGCCAGTTAAATTTGTTTATGTTTGTTTGGTTTTCTCTTTTTTTTTTCCTTTGGCTTAGAGATTTTTTGTTTTTTTACCATTCTTTTAACCACTTGCCCACTGCTCACATTGAGTGTACTGCGGCAAAGCGGCACGATCCCGTCCAGCGACGTAGACCTACGTCGCTGGACTCCTCTCCCTGTAGGCGGCGCTCTCGCGCCGCCGGAGGCCCGCTCCCGCTGTTTTCATTCACAGCGGGAGTCGGGCCAGGGGAGGAGCAGCGGCGATCGCCGCTGCTCTGCCCCGATCGTCGGGGAATCGAGTGAGGAGATCCGCCCGCCTGTGTAAACAGAGCGGGCGGATCTCCATAGTGACAGGGACTGACAGATTGCAGTGTTCAGTATAGCTGGACATCCGATCTGTCCCGGTCTCACAAAGTCACCTCCCCCCCCCACACGTCAGTAAGCACCAGCCATACATTAACCCCTCCCTCTCCAATAAAATTAACCCCTTCACTGCCAGTGTCATTTTTACAGTAACAGTGCATATATATATAGCACTGATTACTGCAGTAATGTCACTGGTACCCCCAAAAGTGTCAAAAATGTCAGTCAAGGGTCCGATCTGTCCGCCGCAATGTCGCAGTCCCGCAAAAAAAATCGCAGATCACCGCCATTACGCGTTTAAAAAAAAAACACCAAAAATGACAGAAATCTTTCCCTTAGTTAGTAAACGCAATAACTTTTGCGCAAACCAATCAAAATATGCTTATTGCGATTTTTTTTACCAAACATAGGTAGCAGAAAACAAATTGGCCAAAAATTAAAAAAAAATTTGATTTTTACATTTTTTTTGGGGGGGAATTTCATATAAAAAAATGTTAAAAATATTGTTATTTTTTCAAAATAAAAGCTCTTTTTTTGTTTATAGCGCAAAAAGTAAAAATCGCACAGGTGTGCAAATACCACCAAAAGAAAGCTCTGTTTGTGGGAAAAAAAGGACATTAAATTCGTTTGGGTACGGCGTCGCACGACCGCGCAATTGTCAGTTAAAGTCGCACATCGCCGAAATCGCAAAAAGTGGCCTGGACGGAAGACAGCAAAATCCTCCGGTGGTAAAGTGGTTAAACATTTTGTGAATCAGTACTGCTTGGACCTTGAAGAAGGGGACATACCCCGAAAGCTTGTCCTGAAAAATTGTATGTTAGTGCAAATAAAAAAAGTATCACGGACAGTACTCAGTTGTCTCTGTCGCAAGTGCACTAATACGGCTACAATGACTTCAAGCTTATGATTTTCTATAAGTTATACTTACATTTTTTGTGACTCAAGTGTGGAGTTGCAATGGCATCACAATCATAGGTGACTTTACTTTCAACACAAAGGACTGTGGAAACAGCCTCAGTGAACCAAATTAATCACAAGTTTGAGGATGAAAGTAGTATAAAGTGTATTGTCACTAGATTAGCAAATTAGACTCTAAAAAAAAGTTCTTCTGTAACAAATACATTTAATGGAATGTTACCTTGCTTTATTATTCTATGTTGGATCAGAAGTTTTGTTTCCTGGACACATCACTATAGTGAACTCAAACTGCATCCATTTTAGATAACCTGCATTCTTTATAAGATTTGTTTTACTAAATTCCTATATGAATTTTCTACAAACATATGTTTGTGTAACTGCTTTGACCATCATTTTAAGTTTTTGGAGAAGTTCAAATCTCACTGAGAGGCAGTGGCGTAGCGTGGGGGGTGCAGGGGGGGGGCCGGCCGCACCGGGCGCAACATTTGGGGGGGCGCATTCCACGCCAGTGTCACTCTAGCAAACTTTAAAAATTCTTCCTAGCGTGTCACTTCAGCCCCTGCCATCTTCAGGCTAAACGATGGCCGGTCGGCGCCCTGTGATTGGGCCAACATTGTCATGTGCAGCAGTGGGGCTGGCCAGTGGCAGAGCCCCGCCTCGCTTCTGGAGCCCGCCTCGCTGTCTTCTAAGTCAGCCCTGCATGTGCCTCCGTCCCGCCTCCTCTAAGCTCTCACAATCCTCCCCGACCCGCCCCCTGTAAGGGCTCGATGACGCGGTGGTGTCCTCTGTGTAGTGGGCAGTGTAGTGTAGTGTAGTGGGCAGTGTAGTGGTCAGGTAGGAATCAGGTAGGTCATTGTAAGGGTCAGTGTCGTTGACAGGTAGGTCAGTGTAGTGGCCAGTACAGGAATCAGGTATGTTAGCATAGTGGACTGGTAGGTCAGTATAGGAATCAGGCTGTTCAGTACTATTGTAGGAAGGGACTCGGGGAGTATTAAAAGTCCGCAGGTTAGGGGGCACAAATTACTTGCCTTGCCCCGGGCGCTGACAACCCACGCTACGCCACTGCTGAGAGGATTCACCCAGCACTGTGCTGCAGAGTTTTCTCATTTGATTTGGAGTACTCAGAATTCTCTGGGGCTTCTTTAGAGGAGGACAATGTCACCCCCTGCACCATGGAAATCAGGGAAATTGTGAGTATTATATATTTTTTTTTATTCCCTTACAGGTCTTGTGTATACCTTTTCGTTAAATGTTTTAGCAAAGAGAAAAGAGGGAAGGCAAAGGTAAACAGCGGGCCTAGCATATAGCGCAAGGCCTGCTTTAAATCAATTCAGTACAACAAAAAATGATTGGTAACTATGGCTAAAAATGTTGCATATTGTTGTTTTTAAGGACTCACTCAAAAGTTGGTTTGGAGTGTGACCATCCATATAAATTGTGGACATCATAGTGGTCAACTGACTCTCCAGTAGGAAGATACTGTCTACTTTCCATGCATAAAGTCTTGTGTTCTAAGCCCATATGAGATGATTCCAAACCTAAAAAGTCATAAGAGGTTCAACCATTGATTTTTTCATAAACCTTAATTGATTTAATTGATTTTTAACATTAATTAACAATTTGTTGGTAAGGCAATCACATAGAAAAAGTGAAAGGTATTGTAGATTCTTCAAAGGCACTTTAAATGTAATTCAAATGGTCAGGATGTCCGAAAATGTATGCTTAAAAGAATAATGCAGATTCAGATCTACCAACTCTTTACATATCTCCCAAATACTCAAGTGCTGAGATCTCTAAACATATGCCCTTAAACTCCCATGGCTATCATACCGGAGTCTTGCTTTCTCTTTTACATTTATGTAATATTAATGATATTGACAATAGAAGACTCTTTTATTGTTAGAATGTACATCCTGCATTATACATACTACCAAAGTTGTTTAGTAAACAGCTGTGTATATATGTCATATACAGTGGGTACGGAAAGTATTCAGACCCCCTTAAATTTTTCACTCTTTGTTATATTGCAGCCATTTGCTAAAATCATTTAGGTTTATTCTTCTTCCTCATGAATGTACACATAGCACCCCATACTGACAGAAAAACACAGAATTGTTGACATTGTTGCAGATTTATTAAAAACAAAATACTGAAATATCACATGGTCCTAAGTATTCAGACCCTTTGCTCAGTATTTAGTAGAAGCCCCCTTTTGATCTAATACAGCCAGGAGTCTTTTTGGGAAAGATGCAACAAGTCTTTCACACCTGGATTTGGGGATCCTCTGCCATTCCTCCTTGCAGATCCTCTCCAGTTCTGTCAGGTTGGATGGTAAACGTTGGGGGACAGCCATTTTTAGGTCTCTCCAGAGATGCTCAATTGGATTTAAGTCAGGGCTCTGGCTGGGCCATTCAAGAACAGTCACGGAGTTGTTGTGAAGCCACTCCTTCGTTATTTTAGCTGTGTGCTTAGGGTCATTGTCTTGTTGGAAGGTAAACCTTCGGCCCAGTCTGAGGTCCAGAGCACTCTGGAGAAGGTTTTTGTCCAGGATATCCCTGTACTTGGCCGCATTCATCTTTCCCTCAATTGCAACCAGTCGTCCTGTCCCTGCAGCTGAAAAACACCCCCACAGCATGATGCTGCCACCACCATGCTTCACTGTTGGGACTGTATTGGACAGGTGATGAGCAGTGCCTGGTTTTCTCCACACATACCGCTTAGAATTAAGGCCAAAAAGTTCTATTTTGGTCTCATCAGACCAGAGAATCTTATTTCTCACCATCTTGGAGTCCTTCAGGTGTTTTTTAGCAAACTCCATGCGGGCTTTCATGTGTCTTACACTGAGGAGAGGCTTCCGTCGGGCCACTCTGCCATAAAGCCCCGACTGGTGGAGGGCTGCAGTGATGGTTGACTTTCTACAACTTTCTCCCATCTCCTGACTGCATCTCTGGAGCTCAGCCACAGTGATCTTTGGGTTCTTCTTTACCTCTCTCACCAAGGCTCTTCTCCCCCGATAGCTCAGTTTGGCCGGACGGCCAGCTCTAGGAAGGGTTCTGGTCGTCCCAAACGTCTTCCATTTGAGGATTATGGAGGCCACTGTGCTCTTAGGAACCTTAAGTGCAGCAGAAATCTTTTTGTAACCTTGGCCAGATCTGTGCCTTGCCACAATTCTGTCTCTGAGCTCTTCAGGCAGTTCCTTTGACCTCATGATTCTCATTTGCTCTGACATGCATTGTGATCTGGAAGGTCTTATATAGACAGGTGTGTGGCTTTCCTAATCAAGTCCAATCAGTATAATCAAACACAGCTGGACTCAAATGAAGGTGTAGAACCATCTCAAGGATGATCAGATCAGAAGAAATGGAAAGCACCTGAGTTAAATATATGAGTGTCACAGCAAAGGGTCTGAATACTTAGGACCATGTGATATTTCAGTTTTTCTTTTTTAATAAATCTGCAACAATGTCAACAATTCTGTGTTTTTCTGTCAGTATGAGGTGCTATGTGTACATTCATGAGGAAGAAGAATGAACCTAAATGATTTTAGCAAATGGCTGCAATATAACAAAGAGTGAAAAATTTAAGGGGGTCTGAATACTTTCCGTACCCACTGTATACAGTATATGAAAACATCAATTACAGCTTCTCTGGTCAATCCTTGGATTGTGTGTCAATAGGAAGGCATGGAGGCTAGCAGGAGGCAGATAAGGCCTAAACATGGAAACCAAGGCAAATAGTGTCCCTGAGGTTCCTGAATAAGAACTTGGAGCTATGTTTGTGCCTGGGAGCACTTAAGTGGACATAATGGATTGCATATTTTTTTGCCTTGAAACTTTTAACATTTTTAGTTTTACTACAGTTATTATGTCTCTATAGAAAGAAGGAAATAATGAAAACTAACACAATGGAGTTGATTTACTAAAGCTGGTGTATTAGCATCTAACTTCAGCTTCTTTAATTAACCTTTGACAAAACAAAAATGGAAGTTGACTGGTTTCTATGCAGAGCTGCACCAGATATTGCACTCTCCAGTTTTAGTAAATCAAATTCTAACCCCAACCTCCAGAATATTTTCTCTAGGAATCTTTGACTTTAAGTCATGCAGGGGCCTGGAAAATGAAACTTAAAGATATGGAATCTTTGCACCCTAGATTTAACTCCTAGTCCTTAACAATTTAAGCCCCGGAGGATTTGGCTGCTAAACGACCAGGGGGTATTTTGCGATTCGGCACTGCGTGATTTTAACGGACAATTGCGCGGTCGTGCGACGCTGTATCTAAACGAATTTGGCGTCCTTTTTTTCCCCACAAACAGAGCTTTCTTTTGGTGGTATTTGATCACCTGTGCGATTTTTTTTATCATACGCTATAAACAAAAAAAGAGCGTCAATTTTGCAAAAATAACAATATTTTTTACATTTTTTTATATGAAATTCCCCCCCAAAAAAATGTAAAAATCAAAATTTTTTAACATTTTCGGCCAATTTGTTTTATGCTACATATGTTTGGTAAAAAAAATCACAAAAAGCGTATTTTGATTGGTTTGCGCAAAAGTTATTGCGTTTACTAACAAAGGGAAAGATTTTTGTCATTTTTGTTGTTTTTTTTTTTAACGCGTAATGGCGGCGATCTGCGATTTTTTTTGCGGTACTGCGACATTGCGGCGGACAGATCGGACCCTTGACTGACATTTTTGACACTTTTGTTACCAGTGACATTTCTACAGTAATCAGTGCTATACATATGCACTGTTACTGTAAAAATACACTGGTAGTGAAGGGGTTAACTTTTTTTGAAAGGGAGGGGCTATGTGTGTCCCTAGGGGCGTGCTTTCTACTGTGATTGGCTGTGGCTTCAGATGTATGAAGAGTGATCAACGGTTCTACATAGTAGAACCGTATGATCATCCTTCATACACAGGGGAGAATGACAGGCAGCTTGTTTACACAAGCCGCCTGACTTTCTCCCTCTCCCCCGCTGATCGCAGAGTGACCGGCGGACATCGGGTCCGCCGGTCACACGTGCGGGGGGGTCCGTGACCACGCGGGAGCGGGAGCGCGCCTCCGGGGGCGCACGCTCGCTCCCTAGACCCTCACAAGCTAGTGACGTAGCCCTACGTCACTTTGCCTGTGAGGGGCTGACTGCCGACGTAGATCGGCGTTAGGCAGTGGTTAAGGGGGATCTTCACTTAAAAGGATACTAGGCAGAAAAACAACGTATTTGTTTATAAACTGGTATAAACTGGTGATTTTTTTTTTCCTTTGGTTTTCTACTGGGAACAAAGGTATTGGGTCTTGCAACATACCTAACCCAATAACCACTTTGTTGGTGCCAGTAGTTGATAAGAGCCTAGTCCCTGTAAAAACAGAGTTGGAGTTTAAGTGGTCCTATTTTTGAACCAGTTCCTTTAGGCAGTGACCTAAAACTGATTGTAGTATAGGCTGTTTTTAACACAACAGGTGGCCTATACTGCTGTTACCATTTTGTTCAGTGAGGAAAAACCTAACAAATTGGACTTCTGGACTGGATTCTTAACCACTTGCCGACTGCCTAACGCCGATCTACGTCGGCAGTCAGCCCCTCACAGGCAAAGTGACGTAGGGCTACGTCACTAGCTTGTGAGGGTCTAGGGAGCGAGCGCGCGCCCCCGGAGGCGCGCTCCCACTCCCGCGTGGTCACGGACCCCCCCGCGCGTGTGACCAGCGGACCCGATGTCCGCCGGTCACTCGGCGATCGGCGGGGGAGAGGGAGAATGTCAGGCAGCTTGTGTAAACAAGCCACCTGTCATTCTCCTCGCTGTAAAGACACTGATCACACGGATCTAGTATGTAGATCCGTTGATCAGTGTCCTTACAGCTCAAGCCACAGCCAATCACAGTAGAAAGCACGCCCCTAGGGACACACACAGCCCCTCCCTCCCAAATAAAGTTAACCCCTTCACTACCAGTGTATTTTTACAGTAACAGTGCATATGTATAGCACTGATTACTGTAGAAATGTCACTGGTAACCCCAAAAGTGTCACAAATGTCAGTCAAGGGTCCGATCTGTCCGCCCCAATGTCACAGTACCGCAAAAAAAATCGCAGATCGCCGCCATTACGCGTTAAAAAAAAAACAACAAAAATGACAAGAATCTTTCCCTTTGTTAGTAAACGCGATAACTTTTGTGCAAACCAATCAAAATACGCTTTTTGCGATTTTTTTTACCAGACATAGGTAGCATAAAACAAATTGGCCGAAAATGTTAAAAAATTTTGATTTTTACATTTTTTTTGGGGGGAATTTCATATAAAAAAATGTGAAAAATATTGCTATTTTTGCAAAATTGACGCTCTTTTTTTGTTTATAGCGCGTGATCAAAAAATCGCACAGGTGATCAAATACCACCAAAAGAAAGCTCTGTTTATGGGAAAAAAAGGACGCCAAATTCGTTTAGATACAGCGTCGCACGACCGCGCAATTGTCCGTTAAAGTCACGCAGTGCCGAATCGCAAAATACCCCCTGGTCGGAATGGGGGTAAAATCTTCCGGGGCTTAAGTGGTTAAAAGTTTGATTATCTTTAGACATAAAACAAAACTGTAACTAAGATATACACTATATTGCAAGAGTCAAATAGTAAATCAGAAATTGTTCATACGTGGCATATATGGAGGTCTGTTCAGGGCTACATTTCCACAACCATTGACAGATCCGTGAGCAAAACTAGCAGGCTCATTCATATCCTAAACAGAAAAAGTAATAACAAAGACTGATTAACTTGACAGGTCTTTGCTTCTGCAAGCTGATTCACCCCAAGCACAAAAACATTTCTTTGCATAATTACATGTCAAATGCTGTTGCTATGCTGGATAACTTTTTCACAATCTGAGATATGGGTTTCCCCAAAAGTCTTTTTCAAGTTGAATTTAAATTTACAAATATTTTTTTTTTTTTTACTTATTTGTATAGATGGAGCTATGGTGAACATACTCAGGGCCAGATTAACATAGGGGCTATTGGAGCTGCAGCTCCAGGCCCCTACCTTTTATATAGGCCCCGGGTTGGCCATATTCACTGTTACCGCTCTTCTGTCACTTGTAAACACAGAAGTCTGGCTTCTATGCTCGCTTCCCCAGGCAGCTCCCTCAGAACCTCCCCACACAGCACGAAGGCCGGACAAGGAGGGACAGTTGCCGATGCATGGATGTGTTTATGGGCTTCAGAGACAGCATCCCATGTTGAATTAGGCATGCATGGCTGCACCCTTCCTCCTCTGGGTGCATGCCAAGGCACGGCCCTTAAGGCCCTTCAAAATCCTCAGCACCAAGCCCATGATGCTCTTAATCCGGCCCTGAACATACTGGCTTATCCATATGTCTAGAAACTAGGCATAAGGTAATGATAAAGCTGTAAATCAGGTAATAATATATGCCATCTCATATACAGTAGCACAGGGATAATCAGTAGCACAAAGACTATATTTTGAGCTAGGTTATATTCTTGCCTGAAGTGATCCCCCTGTTGGTGCAATTGAAAGCAGCTTACTTAGAAGGAGAGAGGCACATAATTAGTCCTAAAAGTGAGCATGGGTACAGGTGACTAAAGAAAAGAGAATGATTCAAAATTATTTCTTCTGCTGAGCACCAAGGGCATTACAAATTGGATCTCTGTAGGCCTGTTACCCTCTAAAACCCTGTAAGCTGGAAGCAAACTGGTAAGTGGTTCTTAAAATCAATTTGGCACTTTCCAGAGAACCCCAGATTCCAGTGTACCAACCAAATTCCATTTGTGTCAATAAAGCAGGGCAATTTTGTGGTCAGGGAAGTCAGACCTCTGATTTGCATACATGAGTTACAGGTGTTTGACTCATGAAATACAGAAACAAGAGGGTCGACACGACAGAAACTTTTCAGAAGAAAAGGTTTGACATAGCAATCTGTTCATTCTTAAAGCGGAGTTCCAGGCACAGAAGTCATTTTTCACTGAACATACCCCCGGGACAGTCAGGGCTAGCACATTCCACAATGGCTAGCCTCTGATCTGTCCCGGTTCGCACTTACATTTTAGAAGAAATACTTACTTATAAAATTTCTTCCACAGCGTTTCCATCTCTCTTGTGGGCAACTGAAGCCGGCACGGTCCTCTTCCGCGTCTTCTTGTCCCAGAATGCGCCCGCACCGGCCCCTCTCGTCACTTCCGGTGCGGCGTCGCATTCCTCCACAGTTTCTGGGCATGCCCAGAAGCTGTTTAGCAGGGGAATGCGGCGTCGCCCGGAAGTGACGAGCGGGGCCGGTGCCGTCGCATTGATTCCTGGGAGCGATGACGTTCAGCTCCCAGGAATCATCGCGAGATAGGAAGTGACAGCGGAGCCGCGGCGCTGAGGGAGGAAGTACTCTGAGGTGAGTATTTACGATCTTCATTTACAAGGTGAGTAAACAAAAAAAAAAACCTAACTATCCAATTCCTTTTCAGGTGAGGTCTACCTAGCGGAGGGGCACAAAAAAAAATATCGATTTTGTGCCCGGAACTCCGCTTTAACAGGACAGTTTTTGTTTCAAATGTATAAAAAAATGGCACTGTTGTATTATTTTAGCTCTTTTCAAATAATTTCTACTTGGGTTACACTCATCTTTCATTCTTTCTGTACTGATTACAGCTACAGACACAATACAATTTACCCTCAGTTGGTAAAATCCAAAATTCTTAGTGACTGCACTGTTACCAGCATGATTTCTCTAGAGCACATGGACAAGTCTAATGATTCTAAACCATCAACATGGGACTCATGCTGAAAGGCTAATTTCTTGCTAGAAACGAATAAGGTCACCGAAGCTGCTCAGAAGCATGCTGTGCTGCTGATTGTCACAGGACCTAAGACATTTTCAATTATTCACTTCCCTGTGTGTCCTGCTAAATCAAGCGTCTGATCTTTTGAGGGAATTATTGGACTTCTGAAGACTCACTTTTACCTGCTTCTGCTGTAAGTATAAGTAGTTTAATTGTAACAGTCTCAGTACATAATAGCATTGCTTTAGATTAGGGATGCACCGAATGTTCGGCGGCCGAACATTATTCGGCCGAAAATAGAAAAAATAGCACTTTCGGTGTTCGGCCGAATAAGTAAAAAGGCCGAATAAATTTGTGCCGAACAATGTCAGCAGCGGTCACTAAATGGCGGCCCGCGCGATGCTTCCGCCCGGACCGCGAGCCCGCTACCTAGGAGTCCTTCAGTCCCCTTCCTCATTGCGGCTCCCGGCTCCCTGCTCACACGCCGCCGGTGTCCTGTCCGGCCGCGAGTAGGGGGTGTGACGTCACGCGCGCGTCCCGCCCCCTGATCCTGACTGCGGCTCCTTCACACTAGGTCCAGCGAGCATGACACTATGTGCACGCCCCGCCCCCCTGTTCACGGCTTTTGGCTCCGACCTGGCTGCAGTTCAGGTATGTGGAGCACATTTGGGGGAGAATACGGTAGCTGCACAAGCATTAGTGTGCAGACTGGCATATTTTGCCATATGTTGCCACTTGCCATGCTCATTAGAGTGCCCTATAAAGTGCCCCTTAAAAAAAAAGAAAAAAAATGTGCCCAACAGAGTGCTCCCTTGACATAAAATGTGGCCATCAGCGTGCCCCTTATTTTATGCTAAGGGACATGCTGATGAGCATATTTTATGTTAAGGGGCACTCTGATGGGCATATTTTATGTTAAGGGGCACTCTGATGGGCATATTTTATGTTAAGAGCAACGTTGATTTAAATGTTTTGTTTTGCCCATCAGAGTGCCCCCTAACATAAAATGTGGCCATCAGCGTGCCCCCTAAAAATTGGCAAAATAAATGGAAAAAATGTGAAACACCGCGTTCGGTATTCGGCCTTCGGCCAAGCATTTCATTATTATTCGGCTTCGGCCAAGAATTTCATTTCGGTGCATCCCTACTTTAGATGGAAGAGAGAAGTAGCACATAAAGATATTTTTTTTACGCTTCTGCGTAGATTCTTCTTAACTCCTTTAAAACATTGAAAATGAAAATATAAATATTCTAACACTCTATTTACCATCTCAAGTTATGCATTTTTATCACATAATCAGTATATAGAATTTTTCCTTGACTCCAAATATCTCCCATTTTGTTACTAATACCACCACCACCTTTGTATCTATAAAAGCCCTATAACAGCCTCCACTATTCTTGGCCGGCTTTGCACAAGATTTAGCGATTTTGTGTTTATAGGAATTTGTGGCCATGTTGGATAAGGATATCTGATTCAAAGATGGTGTTCCAATGTATCCCAAAGGTGTGGAGGTTAGGCCTCTGTGCAAGCCACTTGTGTTCCTCCACAAAAAACATGTTTAACCCTCCTCTTATGTTAGAATTCCGTTACTATCCATGATGTTAGGGTCAGTTTTGACCCGTGTCTTAAATCAGCCATAAAATACCCTCTGAATAATTATTTATCATCAAATTTGTTTCTTACCTCTTGGTTACCTTGTTAGGCTTCTTTATCCTTGAAAAGATTGGTTTTAATATTTTTGGTGTGACCCCTTAGACCTTTCTTTTGATAGCATACCTCTCATTGTCAAATTGAAAAAATGGTAAAATAAAGTCAGCAACTATGAAATGTATTGGTCCTATGTTTCTTTACTTTATTTAGAGAAGCAGACAAGCAGGAAAAGGAGATAGGCCCCTCCCTAACTACAGCTCACAGGGTTGAGAGGGGATTGGCTGTCACTGTTACTAAGCAGAGAGAGTGTTTATGATTTCAGTTTTGGCATTTATTAGTGTCCTAAAATCCTATATTATAACACCATGAATGTCTTAATTTTCACCACAGTATTTTATAATTTAGTGAAAAGGATTCTTTTTCTATTACATTTTTTAAATAGAGGTTCCTGACAAAGTAAAAAAATCTTGATGCAATAAACAAATTTATGTGATACTTATAGACATTCAAAACCTGAAAACGGGTCAGTTTTGACCCTAACACAAGAGGAGGGTTAAATATTAAAATCTCTATGGACCTGCTTTTGTGCAAAGGGATACAATCGCGCTGGAGCAGAAAAAGGCTTTGACTCTGTATGTTGTAGCATTACCACTTCACTGGAAACAATGACTAGTACAGTACCCCTTAATGGAAATGTGTTGGGCATGTAAATATGTGTAAGGGTCAAGTGTCCACAAAGTTTTAGAATGTATTTGGGCAACTAACATTTTCAGGAGTAAAGGTTATCTTTGGTAACCTCTGAATTTTCTGTCCTTACAGTTTTTAAGAATTAGCAGGGTAAATCCAGTTTAAAATGTTACATGGTAGCACAACCCTGTGATAAAAGATTACATTTATGGTGAAATCATGGAGAGATCTGGTAGATGGAGTCATCCCATTATATCGAGACACATACGCACACAGGGGCTGTCCAAAAAAACACCACCGCGTCTGGCAGCGATGGCTGGAGGGTTCCTCGGCCGCCCTGCTGGCGTGCGCGGAATGATAGAGATCCTTGGTCCTGTTACCCCATTTCCCTTGGTTTTGCTGATTTCACAAGTGGGGTGTTTCTTCCCTTTTTCTCTCTCATTATGCTAACTGTGAATGCTGTATCGTTAATAATGTGAATGACAGCATCATGTTTATCCCTTCACGGTCATGTAACTGATTGAATGCACCATTGTTGTTTTTGTACTGTGTTGTTGGTTTTTTTTCTCTGTTTAATACCAATAAAAAGATTTTCAAAAAAAAAGAAAGAAATTAGTAATTAAAAAAAAGTTTATACAATGTTGATTATAATTCTCTGTATTGTTTTCTTCTTCTGTGACCGCTGCCTATTTGTACCACAGGGTGCTAATAGTTTTTTAATAATAAAAGCTCTGACTGATGCACATAAACTATTAAGAATAATTTGCAGGAAACAATAAGGTTTTCTGTAATAGCATTTTCCTTCGTTAGTTTCTTCTAATTTAGATGTTTTTAGAGAATGTATTCATCTGAGAATTACAGTACATCTTCACTCTTATACTCCCTTGGAACATAGTGCTAATTATAGAAAATTATACAACTGTGGGGGCGCTATGATTTATGATATAGAAAGCTCAATATGGTGACTTCTTTATTACCAAGATTCCCACACACACACACCATTTCTAAGTACTGCTACCACTCTTTCCAGTTAACCGGTTGCCGACTGCCGCACGACTATTTACTGCGGCGGTCAGCCCCGGCCAGGCAGAGTGACGTAGATCTACGTCGCTCGCCTGTCACTTCCTTGTGAGCCAATAGCGGGCGTGCGCGCGCCCGTGGAGGCACGCGCCCGCCGCGGCTCGTTCACAGGGAAGTCAGTGCGTGTGACCGGCAGACCCGATGTCCGCCGGTCACTTGCCGATCATCGGTACAGAGCAGAGATGTATAGTAACTAAGTAGAACTACTTCACTACTGTACTTAAGTACCGAAAGGCGGTATCTGTACTTTCCTGGAGTAGAATTTTCTTCTCCTACTTCCACTTTCACTTCACTACATTTTTTCAATGATTTCAATACTTCTACTCAGATATTTTTTTTTTTGTGCTGCATAGTTACAATTATAAAAATTACCACTGCCAGAACAGTAGATGGCAGGTTTCATGAAGCTCAAAACATGTGTATTATCAGCGCATAAGAAAATAAATGCTACTGTATGTATAAATAAAAGCTGCATTTGAAATAATAAAAAACAATATGATGTTCAAACTTTTGACTTCTTTCTTTAATAACTACATAACACAGTACTTGTACTTTTACTTTCAGTACTTGAGTAGTAATTTTTTTTCCAAAACTACTGGTACTTTTACTTTCAGTACTTGAGTGGCAAAATTTAAAAAAAAACTACTTGCAATACTTAAGTACAAAAAATGTTGAATACTTTAGTACTTCTACTCAAGTCACTTTTTGATCGAGCGCTTCCACTTCTACTCAAGTCACTTTTTGATCGAGCACTTGTACTTTTACTCAAGTATGGGTTTCGAGTACTTTATGCAACTCTGGTACAGAGGGAGAAAGGCAGGCGGCTGATGTAAACAAGCCGCCTGTCATTCTCCCCTGTGTAGAAACCGTGATCATACGGTTCTACTATGTAGGACCGTTGATCACTGTTCCTACACTAGTAGCCACAGCCAATCAGAGTAAAAAGCAAGCCCCTAGGGACACACTTAACCCCTCCCTCCCCAATAAAGTTAACCCCTTCCCTGCCAGTGTCATTTTGCAGTAACAGTGCATATGTATAGCACTGATTACTGCAGTAATGTCACTGGTAGCCCCAAAAGTGTCAAAAATGTCAGTCAAGGGTCTGATCTGTCCGCCGCAATGTCGCAGTACCGCAAAAAAAATCGCAGATCGCCGCCATTACGCGTTAAAAAAAAAAAACACCAAAAATGACCAAAATCTTTCCCTTAGTTAGTAAACGCAATAACTTTTGCGCAAACCAATCAAAATACGCTTTTTGCAATTTTTTTTACCAAACATATGTAGTAAAAAACAAATCGGCCAAAAATGTTAAAAAATTTTGATTTTTACATTTTTTTGGGGGGGAATTTCATATAAAAAAATGTGAAAAATATTGTTATTTTTGCAAAATTTACGCTTTTTTTTTTTGTTTATAGCGCAAAAAGTAAAAAGCGCACAGGTGATCAAATACCACCAAAAGAAAGCTCTGTTCGTGGGAAAAAAAAGGACGCCAAATTCGTTTAGGTACAGCGTCGCACGACCACGCAATTGTCCGTTAAAGTCACGCAGTACAAAATCGCAAAAAAAACCCTGGTCAGGAAGGGGGTAAAATCTTCCGGGGCTTAAGTGGTTAAAGGCCCAGTATACCTAAAGTAAATGATGTTTGATAACATAGTACAGTAACTGTTTAAACACCACGTGATGTTCACATGCTATGTGCTGCAATAGATATGAGTATCACATGCTATGTTTCTATATTATATGGGTTAAAACTGGTTTAAAGTCCAGAGACTGTTGCTATCTATGTTTATTGCAGACATCCTACAAGAGAGTGTTTAATATAATAGTGGTATTATGAAGAAAAATAAAAAAATAATGTATCAGAAGATTATTATAGTTCAAATTTTGAAGTGAAATGCAAAGCTTTATATATATATTTCCAACCAGTTCATTAGATGTGTAGGTGTGTACTTTAAGTTTACAAGTCCTTTCATAGAACTAGCTGAGTATAATATTATTACAAATAATTTGATGAAAAAGGTGTCACTATCAGTTTTACTTACAATCCACAGTCCGTCAAACTTAATATGGTTCCTTCGATATTCCTCAAGTTCCCGGTGCCACCACTTCGCAGTTCGTTCAAGGAAGAAGTCAGGGAATGCAGCATAAGCTCTATAAAGCTATGAGAAAAAGAAAAGCCTTACATATCACCAAATTCTCTGTCTCAAAAAATGGTAATGGTTTTTGTTGTTGTTGGCTCTTCTAAAAATGTACAGTTTGAAGGAATACGAGGAGGAATTTGGCTTAAAGTGGTTGTAAAGGTAGAAGGTTTTCTATGCAGTAAGGAAAAAAAAAACCTTCTGCATGCAGCTTCCCCCACAGTACATACCTGAGGCCGATTTTGATCCAGCGATGTGCATGAGAGCCGAGGCTCTCTCGGCTCTCTCACTCCTCTTTTGCTCAGGTACAGCAGCTGGGGGCGGGGCTGAGTCCTGTCCATGGGACACACTAAGCAAGGCTCAGGAGCAAGCACGCATGGGTGCCACCATTGCAATTGGCTTGCTTTGGGGCACTTGGTGGGAGAATGGAGCCCAGGGCACCAGTGGGGGACCCCATAAGAAGCAGTGTGGGGCTGCTCTGTGCAAAACCATTGCACAAAGCAGGTAAGTATAACATGTTTCTTTTATTTTAATTAAAAAGAAAAGGGCCAAATCAGGCCTGGCTCCAGTAGACTTGATCATGGACAGATTGCTTGGCTGGCCTTCACCTTTTCAGTATTTATATTATACTGTATGTGGAACCTAGTGGAAGGGGAATGAGATCTGTAGGGATGGGCCGAACACCCCCCTGTTCAGTTCGCAGCAGAACTACCGAACATGGGAAATGTTCTAACCCGAACATTGGAGTCTATGGGAGCCGAACAGGAAAAATCAAAAGTGCCCATTTTAAAGACCTATATGCAAGTAATTGGCCATAAACGGGTTATGGGGGGTCTGGTACTTCCCTGGGGGACATGTATCAATATATATATATATATATATATATATATATATATTTTTTTTTTTTTTTTAAAGCAATCATTTTTTTAGGAGCAATTATGCATAAAGTGCAACAATAAAAATGAAAAATGTCTTTAGATATATTGCCTGGGGTTCCCCTTAATGTTCCTGTAAAGTAGCGCATCTGTAGCATGCATAACACATGCTAAAGCAAAAACGAAATTTCTAAAGAAAAAAAAATAATCAAATCCCATTTAAAATGTATCGCTGTTACGGACCGTTTCAGCAGACAAGGGGTTAAAATCCGTTTAGGCGATATGCCCCTTTCTGAGAGACAGGCACGGCTACTTGCAGGACACCAAACTCCCGAACTGGATACAAAATAGCACTCCAACCTGGAACCTCACGATTAGCTGCTAGCAGACGAACAGGAAAAGCATACATCAGCTTACACTCCTAGCAATCAGTCTCCAACAGCATACAGTGAATCCCCCCAAGAACGAGACAAGGCTCCGTGTGAGGCTCAAGCAGTGGTCTGTTTATTGAGGGCTACCTGCCCCTGTATTTATGCAGGTCTCCCACCTGGTGGACACTCCCCTAGGGGACCAAATGGAAGACTGTGACACAGGCAGACATGTATCACATTACAGACTCACAGAAGCAAAACATCCCCACAATGCATCCTGGCTTCCCCCCTTCTGCCCTGGAGACAATTGGAGAAGTAATTCAAATATCTCCCAGGACAAAGGCAAAACTCCATTACACACGTGGGGACCCAAATACAGTAATATGCTCTAAAATACATAAAGTTACTTTTTATACATTAAACACAGACATGTAACATATCCCCATATAGCTCAGGTCTGCTCATTAACATGCTTATCAATAGTCTCAGACACAGAACAATGGTTCCATAACGAGCCCTCAATACACATTTCTCTGAGTGTCAATACATCCCTTAGCAGACAACAGGTGAGGTCATTAGCACACCTGACAATGGAGTGAATGGAGAGCCACCTCAGACAGCCCGTCTCCTCAGAACTTCCTGTAATGACCATATTAGGAGTTGACTTCCTGTTCAGAGACCTCATGGCAAATGGGAACAAAAATCTTCATATTACAAGGGAGGCATTATTCCTGAATATGACTGTCCCATTTTTAGTAGTCCAAAGCATATTTTCAGTGTTCACCACCCTCCTGGTCACCCTGCATCCATGACAGATGCAGGGTGACTTAAACATAAGAAAGCCACACAAGGCTGGACATAGTGCCTCCCAACCTCTTTAAAGGAATTTGGGGTCCACAACCCCCATGCCCAAAGTGACTCCTGTCACAATCGCGATAACAATTGCCGACTGCCGGCTAATGGGAAAAAAAAAACTACCCCAAATAAAAAAAAAATTGGGTGTGGGGGTCCCCAAAATCCATATCAGACCCTTATCTGAGCCCAGCAGGTCAGGAAATGGGAGGGGACGAGTGAGCGACCCCCCCTCCTCCTGAACATACCAGGCCACCAGGTGACATAGTCGGGTGGTCCTGCTTTATGCCTATATAAGAAATGTCAAAGCAAGAGTAAGCATACGGCGAGAGGCCTCCCAGGAGGCAATAGCGTTTTACATCTTTTTACTATTTTGAGTCCAGTGGGAGTTGTTATTGACGATAAATTAACCTTGAGGGCCACTATTCATTTATTTTTTTATAAAGGACTTGTCAAAAACTGTTTTTTGTGGTTATTACTTTTTGACAATTTTGACTGTGAATTAACCACTTGCCGACCGCTCACATGGAGCGTACTGCGGCACAGTGGCTCGTTCCCGTCCAGCGACGTAGACCTATGTCGCTGGACTCCTCCCCCTGTAGGCGGCACTCGCGTGCCGCCGGAGGCTCGCTCCCGCTGTTTTCATTCACAGCGGGAGTCGGGCCAGGGGAGGAGCGGCGGCGATCGCCGCTGCTCTGCCCCGATCGTCGGGGAATCGAGTGAGGAGATCCACCCGCCTGTGTAAACAGAGCGGGCGGATCTCCTAAGTGACAGGGAGTGACAGATCGGATTGTTCAGTATAGCTGAACATGCGAACTGTCCTTCTGTCACTCAGTCACCTCCCCCCACACATGTCAGTAAGCACCAGGCATACATTAACCCCGTGATCACCAATAAAATTAACCCCTTCACTGCCAGTGTCATTTTTACAGTAACAGTGCATATGTATAGCACTGATTACTGCAGTAATGTCACTGGTACCCCCAAAAGTGTCAAAAATGTCAGTCAAGGGTCCGATCTGTCCGCCGCAATGTCGCAGTCCCGCAAAAAAAAATCGCAGATCGCCGCCATTACGCGTTAAAAAAAACCACCAAAAATGACAGAAATCTTTCACGTAGTTAGTAAACGCAATAACTTTTGCGCAAACCAATCAAAATACGCTTATTGTGAATTTTTTTTACCAAACATAGGTAGCAGAAAACAAATTGGCCAAAAATGTAAAAAAATTTTGATTTTTACATTTTTTGGGGGGAATTTCATATAAAAAAATGTGAAAAATATTGTTGTTTTTTCAAAATTTACGCTCTTTTTTTGTTTATAGCGCAAACAGTAAAAATCGCACAGGTGATCAAATACCACCAAAAGAAAGCTCTGTTTGTGGGAAAAAAAGGATGTAAATTTTGTTTGGGTACGGCATCGCACGACCGCGCAATTGTCAGTTAAAGTTGCACAGCGCGGAATCGCAAAAAGTGGCCCAGACGTAAGACAGCAAAATCCTCCGGTGGTAAAGTGGTTAAAGATGAAATAATCTTCATATAGTGTAAAAAAAACTCCTCCAAGTGAAAAAACAACGCACTCCATGGTCCCACACCAGTGCCCAAATCAAAGGCTTATCAGAACGGCATAACCCTCACAATGAGAAGTCATATAGCGCTTGAGAGTGGTTAGCTTAGTTCCTGGATATTGGATGTTGCCACTTCAATCCAACATATAAAGTCAACAGCCACTCAGGGAAATTTGCATGAAAAAAATGGAAATGCTCCACATAATATAAAATCAATGGTAACAAATATTTATTAAAAACAATTAAATTCACATGTATAAAAACATAAACAGAGGAGCTGTACAGTACAAATCAAAATCCCCAAGAGAATATACAGATAGCTTCCATATTTTGTGAAGACATCTTGGCCTGGGCTCTGCCTTACATCTCTCATCAAAAATTACATCTTCTGGAGATTTTTAATTTTTAATTCGCAGTAGGCTTTTTTGTTTGCATGGACATTCTATGATATACACACACTTTGGACTGTTATCAGTTCCGTTTTTGTTTTATGAGCGCTACACTTTTGTATGGGTTTATTTGATATTACTATTTTGGATCTAACGGAGTGCTGGCTGCTGGTTTAGGGATTTTACCCTTTTTAGATCAATGTTTTTAGCTTTAAGAAGTATCTACATATACTTGATAAGCTCCCTATGTACTGGTTATGTTTCCTCATAATGCTACACCTATTTATTCATTGTATGTGCAAAACATTTCAAAATCTGTCAGTGTTGTATAATGCATATAGCAGTAATAAATGTAAAAAGTTAAATATTCTACACAAATTTAAATCTGTCCAGAACTTTCCTGTCAAGTGCTCGTGGGGAGAGGACAAAAAGATGCTCTATATGGTGCAAGTTTTGGAATCCAAATATGCTATTGCCACTACAGTTTGGAACACCTAAAAACTATTGGATATGGATATATGCATGAATGTGTAAGGTCTTACCACCTTCACTTTTAGTAATGATGACTCTCATTACTAAATGAGAGCACAGTTTGTGTTTTTTGGTGTACTTCTCCAAAACGAAAAGAGGCAATAAAGGAGCTATTGGCAATTATTGGACAGTTTGGAGCCTTTCGATTATCTTGCAGCCTAGGCACATGAGACATGCAATTTCACCTGCTTGGTTGGTTAATTATCTCTTACAGTATATCACAAAAGTGAGTACACCCCTCACATTTTTGTAAATATTTTATTATATCTTTTCATGTGACAACACTGAAGAAATGACACTTTGCTACAATGTAAAGTAGTGAGTGTACAGCTTGTATAACAGTGTAAATTTGCTGTCCCCTCAAAATAACTCAACATACAGCCATTAATGTCTAATCCGCTGGCAACAAAAGTGAGTACACTCCTAAGTGAAAATGTCCAAATTGGGCCCAAAAGGTAAATATTTTGTGTGGCCACCATTATTTTCCAGCACTGCCTTAACCCTCTTGGGCATGGAGTTCACCAGAGCTTCACAGGTTTCCACTGGAGTCCTCTTCCACTCCTCCATGATGACATCACAGAGCTGGTCGGTGTTAGAGACCCTGCACTCCTCCACCTTCCATTTGAGGATGCCCCACAGATGCTCAATAGGGTTTAGGTCTGGAGAAATGCTTGGCCAGTCCATCACCTTTACCCTCAGCTTCTTTAGCAAGGCAGTGGTCATCTTGGAGGTGTGTTTTGACATTTCGTTATCATGTTGGAATACTGCCCTGTGGCCAAGTCTTCAAAGGGAAGGGATCATGCTCTGGTTTAATATGTCAAAGTACATGTTGGCATTCATGGTTCCCTCAATGAACTGTAGCTCCCCAGTGCCGGCAGCACTCATGCAGCCTCAGACCATGACACCCCCACCACCATGCTTGTCTGTAGGCAAGACACACTTGTCTTTGTACTCCTCACATGGTTGCCGCCACACACGCTTGACACCATCTGAACCAAATACGTTTATCTTGGTCTCATCAGACCACAGGCATGGTTCCAGTAATCCATGTCCTTAGTCTGCTTGTCTTCAGAAAACTGTTTGCGGGCTTTCTTGTGCATCATCTTTAGAAGAGGCTTCCTTTTGGCATGACAGCCATGCAGACCAATTTGATGCAGTGTGCGGCGTATGGTCTGAGCACTGACAGTCTGACCCCCCCACCCCTTCAACCTTTGCAGCAATGTTGGCAGAACTCATACATCTATTTCCCAAGGACAACCTCTGGGTATAATGCTAAGCATGTGCACTCAAATTCTTGGCAATCTTCTTATAGCCTAGGCCATCTTTATGTAGAGCAACAATTCTTATTTTCAGATCCTCAGAGTTCTTTGCTTGAGGTGCCATGTTTAACTGCCTGTGACCAGTATGAGAGAATGAGAGTGATAACATCAGATTGAACACACCTGCTTCCTATTCACACCCGAGACCTTGTAACACTAACGAGTCACATGACACCGGGGAGGGAAAATGGTCTTGGGCCCAGTTTGGACATTCTCACTTAGGGGTGTACTCACTTTTGTTGCCAGCGGTTTTGACATTAATGGCTGTGTTTAGAGTTTTTTTAGGGGAACTTTACATTGTAGCAAAGTGTCATTTCGTCAGTGTTGTCACATGAAAAGATATAAAAATTTTTTTACAAATATGTGAGGGGTGAATTCACTTTTGTGAGATACTGTATGTGGGATAACTGCACATATTGAATGGCTTCTGATGGCAAATCTGGAGCAGCACATGATTTTCACATACAGAGGCTGGTACACACGTACTTTGGTGACTGGATCGAGAAACTTTCTTACCAGCACCCCACTTGTGCACTGCACTTATTCTATGGAATAACGAAAACATTGAGTATTATGGATCTAAGCTAGCAGGTGCAAGTATCCCCCATAGGCTTAGAGTCCATCTGATACCCTCTCTGTTTAGTAATTGATAGGGTTACAAAACTACATTCACACAGATTTTAAATAAGTGCTCTATTTCGATTTAGTGACACTAAATATCAGTTTCACACAGGAAGTTAAAAAGAAGTGCAGCTTTGACTGTGGAGTATTTTTCTGCCATTAAGAACAGAATGGAAACAGTGATTATTAATCGTCGAAGAGAACCTAAAAGAAAAAGAGGACCAAATTTGATCTGGATTACAAAGAAAATTCTCAGCAATAAGTATAGAGGTGGACTGGTCAGTTTACATTGGACAGTGGAGTACAGACCCGAAGGGACACAACATTTGAAATCAATCTATGAAATGCCTAAAGTAATACAATTTCTGGGGTCAGTTTAACTCTGTTTAATGTGACCTTGGCGTATATATGTGGTACATTTTCCCAGAATTGCTTAATTAGATGACAACTCCACCAGATATGTGTAAGAGTGCCAGCCTCTTTCAGACAACACCAGCTGAGGTTTAAATAAATTGAAGAGATTTGTGACGGGATGCAGGTTTAGGAGGACTTACTATTTGGTCTTCCAATGATTGTTTAGGGAATGGGCACTCTTTGGTAGCAGCATTAAAAGTGCATTGTAAGGAGTAGTTAAGAGATGCCTGAAATGCTTATTAGGAATGATCGAACGGTTCGGGTCGACCATCGGTTCGGCCCGAACATTGGCTGTTCGAGGCTCGGCCGAATTTAGAACTTTTTGCCCAAAAAGTTTGGAATTCGGCAACCAGAACCGACCAAAATGCAATGGTTCAGGAAATGGGCTTTAAAAGCCTGTGATTGGACCAGAACCCTCAGTAAAAGCCAATTGGGGGCGCAGGAGAATTCTAGAAATGTGATTGGAGTGACTAGGGGGTCCATAGTCCAATCATTAGTGAATACGCCCCCCAGTATATAAGATAGCCCCCGCCAAATTCCTAGCATTCTTATACAGGGACATGGAAGAGAGTGGAATGCTGTTCTGTTACTTCTGCTACAAACTGTTACGGGAAGTGTCATTTAGCAATTTTTAGTGTGAGGAAAGGGATATCTAGTGTAGTTAGGGTGCTATTTTCCACTATAGTTAGCTTTAATTTATTCAGTTTCTGTAGGGAAAGTGTTAAGTGTAAGGGGACCGTAGTGTAGTGTAGGGTTAACTGACAGTGACTGCTATGGAAGGGTGACAAAACCCTTCCATAGCAGGGTGACCGCTATAGAGAAAAGATCGTTTCTCTTGTGTCACTTTCAGAGCAGGGATATGGCTCCACTCCTGTCAGCATTCTTTTTGCTGCAGGCGTTGCTAGTGCTTTTTTGAGGACAGGAGCTTTTTTGTGAAAGGAGCAGAACACAATACTTTTGCTAATGAAATAATTTGCACTAATATGGCTACGCTCCCAACACACATATATATGTGTAAGTGTAATATACATATAAGTGTGTGTGTATATATATACCCCTATACAGAAGTTCAGATGTTTTGCCTGCCTCCAAAGAACCCAAAAAAATGCCTGCAAGAACAAACCTGGGCATTTTTTTTTGGCGCTTGCATTTTTTTGCCAGCGCCAAAAAAAAAATGCCCAGGTTTGTTCTTGCAGGCGTTTTATTGGGTTCTTTGGAGGCAGGCATGACATCTGAACTTCTGTATAGGGGTATATATACACACCTACACATATATAGGTGTGAAAGGAGCAGAACAGTATACTTTTGCTAATGAAATAATTTGCACTAATATGGCTCCGCTCCCAACACACCTATATATGTGTAAGTGTAAAATACATATCAGTGTGTGTTTATATATATATACCCCTATACAGAAGTTCAGATGTTTTGCCTGCCTCCAAAGAACCCAAAAAAATGCCCAAAAATGCCAGCACCAAAAAAAAAATGCCCAGGTTTGTTCTTGCAGGCATTTTTTGGGCATTTTTTTGGGTTCTTTGGAGGCAGGCAAAACATCTGAACTTCTGTATAGGGGTATATATATACACACACACTTATATGTATATATACCCATACACATATATAGGTGTGAAAAGAGCAGAACACTATACTTGCGCTAATGAAATAATTAGCAAAAGTATAGTGTTCTGCTACTTTCACACCTATATATGTGTATGGGTATATATACATATAAGTATGTGTCTATATATACCCCTATACACAAGTTCAGATGTTTTGCCTGCCTCAAAAGACCCCAAAAATGCCCAAAAAAATGCTTGCTACTAAACCGGCAAGGTGTGAAAAGAGCGGAGCCATATCCCTGCTCTATAAGTGACAAAATACAAACTATCTCTTTTTTTTTCTGGTTCTGGACATGCTACAGAGCTGAAACTTCACAGGTACACTTTTTAGACCCCCCAGATACTAAATCCAAAGTCAAAATCAAAAAATCTCTCTCTCTTTTTATTTTTTTTTAATGTTTTCAATAATTGGCTCTCTATCAAAAATGACAATTTTTAAGAACTTTTTTTGTGTGATTAATAGTCCCTGGGGCATGACCCAGAACCCTAGGCACTTTTTAGGGGCATTTATTGGGTTTTAGGGCTTTAAAAAATGGATTTTTGTAAAATCTTACCGTAAAATCCTTTTCTCTTAGCTCATTGACAGACGTAGTCCTCGGTGATACACCACCTTCGGGTTATGTTGCCTCCACAGGAGCAGGACTAGACAGGAAATTAAAAAGCTCTGGCCACACCCCAGGGGCAGTCCCAGAGGGTATATCCTCTCTCTCTCTGCCTCAGCAAATCAGTTATGTGAAAAAGCAGTGCTTAGAGAATTTAACCCAACCCAACTCCAAAACAGAGGGGCGGGGACTACGTCTGTCGATGAGCTAAGAGAAAAGGATTTTACGGTAAGATTTTACAAAAATCCATTTTTCTCTAGCGCTCATTGACAGACGTAGTCCTCGGTGATACACCACCTTCGGGACGTCCCAGAGCAGTATCACAACTGAGGGGTGGGAAAATGGAAATCAAATCCCAATCTAGAAGGCCCAACCGGTGCCAACTAGAAGTTTACAATGCTCATCCTTAATGATGAGACTCAACAAAAAAGGAGAAAAATTTTTTTTTTTTTTTTTTTTCAAACAGAAAAAACCCTCGAGGTAGACCACCGGTCTCCTCAAATTGCGGCCTGCAAAACCTTGCGGCCAAATGAGGCATCCGCCGATGCCGTCACATCAATTTTATAGAACTTTGTAAAGGTATGTACCGACGACCAGGTGGCCGCCTTACATACCTGGACCACTGACGCCTGATGGCGAAAGGCCCAGGAAGTACTGAGCGCTCGAGTGGAGTGCGCCCTAACAGGGAACGGAGGACTCTGACCCTTAATAGAATAAGCCTGTACCACCGTTTGTCTAATCCATTTGGCAATGGTCGCGGCAGATGCAGGCAAACCCTTTCTGGGGCCATCCGTGATCACAAAAAGTGAATCCGTCTTACGGAATGATTCCGTAGCTTTCAGGTATACCCTGATTGCCCGAATCACATCTAAGGAATGCAACGCATGTTCCCGATGATGCTTGGGCTGAGGACACAAGGAAGGTAGTACAATATCTTCATTCAGATGAAAATCTGAAACCACCTTGGGAAGAAAAGATGGCTTAGGATGAAGTACTACCTTATCCCTATGAATCACTAGGTATGGTGACTGGCATGATAATGCAGCCAGTTCTGACACCCTGCGAGCAGAAGTAATAGCCACCAAGAAGGCCACTTTCTGGGATAAAGTAAGCAAGGGAATCTCCCTGATGTTTTCAAAGGGAGGTTTCTGTAGAACCGACAAAACCAAATTAAGATCCCAAGGCGGTAAGGGCGCGCGGACTGGAGGAGCCAGGTGCCGCACCCCCTGGATGAAATTCCGCACCAAGGATTTGGTAGCTAAAGGCTTCTGAAAGAAGATTGCTAATGCTGAAACTTGACCCTTGATGGTGCTCAAGGCTAGCTTCTGCTCAACCCCTTGTTGCAAAAAGGCCAATATTCGAGACACCGAATAGGTACGTGGAGGAAATCCTAAAGATTCGCACCACGCAATATAAGTTTTCCATGTGTGATAATAGACTTTGCTGGAAGTCGCTTTCCTTGCTTTAATAAGGGTAGGAATGACTGAAGCTGACAAACCTCTGTCCTTCAGTACTTGGGTCTCAATGGCCAGGCCATTAAACCCAGCGACTGTAAAGCATGATGGTAAATTGGTCCTTGAGACCACAGACACTCCCTGAGACGAAGTTCCCACGGAACGTGTACGACTAACATGTCCAAGTCGGCCAGGCCGGCTTGAGGAGGCCAGCCTAGAATTTCTAGGACCACTGGCGCTGATTGAATCTGAACCAGGCGTCCCTAGAGGTATCTGGCCCCGACCATCCGAGAAAGTCTGGTCGTTTTCTGTTCCCACACATTTATCAGATACCTGATAGTTATCAGGAAAGGTGATCTTTTCTGGTTGAACCTCAGGGACCGAAGTCACCCGACTAGAGGCTACTTGGCCTATCTGGTCAACCAGATCCGATTCCTGTGAGGTATCGGGACTAATCTTGGGAAAAGGTAAAGGAAAAGATCTATTCAGGGAACGGTAACTACCGCTTCCTGTAGTACTTAAATGTTGGAAGGGAAGAATCGCACCGGTAGTAGTGGTTGATGCTCGATCTAATGTCCTGAATACCGGTGAAAACGTCCCCCCACCCTGAAACCGGGTGGGGGCGCACCTTCAGGCTGTGTACTCCTTTGCTTCGGGTTTGGCTGGGTTGGTCCCCTTCTTGAACCCTCCTGGAGGAGTCTTGCCTTTCCCGCTAGTACCAGCCGGGCGCCCTTTATGGGCGGTAAAGAAAGGTCCTCGCTTGTTGCGAGGTCCCTTAGCTTTTGCAGCCTGTGGCAAAAAAGTGCTCTTGCCCCCAGTGGCATCCTTAATGTTTCATCTAGGTTGGCCCCAAATAGACGATTCCCCTGAAAAGGGAGATTTGTCAAGGTCTTTTTGGAACCTAGGTCAGCTGACCAGCATTTTAACCACAGCACACGTCTGAGGATCACCGCTGTCTTAGATGCATGCCCTAATAAGGGAGTAGTGTCCAAGGCTGCGTCACAGATAAACTGTAGCCCTTGTATAATCTGTTCCATCAAATCAGATGTCTCCTGGGGAATATCTTTTCCCCTAAGTTCTTGGCGTACCATTTTCGCCCATTCCGTAAGTGTCTGGGAAACTAGACCAATAACAATTACTGGTCTAAAAGCTGACCCTATCAGAGAGAAGATGGTGCGGGACTCTGCTTCCATCTTTTGATCCAACGGATCCTTAAAGGACGAAGTGTCCTCCACTGGAATAACCGTGGCTTTATTCAGCCTGGAAATAGGCGGATCCACGACTGGTGGTACCGTCCATTTCTTAATGATGGATTCCTCAAACGGATAGCGTCTAGCAATACGCTTGGAAATAGTAAAGGTACGTTTAGAATGCTCCCATTCTCCTTTAATCTGATTACCGAAACATTTAGGTACAGGAAAAGCCTTCATCGTCTTGATGGGCTTATTAGTACCAAAAGGAATCTCTGTTTCAGTTGCCTCTGCCGGTAAAGCCTCAAGTTTTAAGGTTTCCTGCACTGCCACAACTAGTGCGTCCACCAATGCTTCTTCCTGAATTATAGCGGGAGAAGAAACGTCCTCCTCACTGTCTGAGGGGGCTTTACCTGGGATAACAGCCCTTGCAGAGGAACCTGCAATTGCCGTGACCACCTCTGAATCTGAGTCAGAGGTGTCAGATGGTATAGGGGTAGGCGGGGGTCGCTTCCTTGACCCCCGTCCCTGACAGGCCGCCTCCACCCGAGCCACCATAGACTCCAAAATTGCTGTAAATGACTCTATACTCTGTGCACCGGCGGGTCCCGTGGCCCCCTCGAGGGAAACAGGTGGGGGAATATGTGTGGCAGGGTCCATGATAATTCCAGTTACTTCCTGGATAATATAATTCAAAAATAAAACTTTTTTTTTTTTTTTTTTTCGACCCCCAGCGCCACAAAAGCCCCTTAGTGTTACCTGCTAGGGATCCCTATCGATCGAGAGAGAGAGAGAGATAGACCCCCAGGCTCACCACTTGATGCTCAGAGTTTAACTGCAACAGGTTACAGCGCTGTCTTGACAAACAGGAAGTCTTTTGGCTGGCTGCCCAGGAAAAAAGGAGGCGGCTCCGCCCCTCTGTACGCCTTCCGGCGCCTCCCCCAAGCTCCACGAGGTGTTTGGATCACCTCAAACATGGCCGCCCCCATGCTGGAGACACGAGGCTACGCCAAAATGGCGGCTCGTGCGATCCAGCAAAAAAAATGGCGGCGGCCCGTACTGAATAGCGGTGTGCTGCAGGGCACACAACACTCTCTCTGCATGGGGATTTGGCGTGGTTGGCGGTACCGGCCCTGGCGGACCGCATGGCCATTCGGGAGGCCTGCTAATAGCTGGAGATCTGATTAGGAAGGCAGTCTACATGTCCGTGGCTTCTGACTGGTAGGTAGCTTATTCTTAACCCATAAGATTCCCAGAATGCCACAGATTACATCTTTAAAACATGTATACAATTAGATTGTTAGCTCCCAAACCAAGCCTCCTGGCTTTTTGCACACATAAAATCACACTCAAAGTAGGAGGATCTGTGTCATGTTGTAGGATAGAAAGGGACTCTATCTTACCATACAGAGAGGGGCCCGCGTTCACCACAAAACCCGTCAGGGGGAAAGGGGGAACATACTACTCACCATACCGGAACCAGGCGGGCACCAACTCCTGACAGTACCCCTCTCCACCGGGGCGGGAGGGCTGTCGACCGATACGGACGCCGTGACTCATGGTCTTTGGCGTTTCAGCGAGACGTTTAACTCGCGTGGACAGTCCTTTAATGGGACTTTGTCGCGGCCGACCCAGCGCGGAGCTATGGCCTGCACGCGCTCGTAGGCTGAACTGGGGTGACCACCGGATCTCAACATCCAGCCCGTCGCCCAGTTCAGCTTTCTTGCTTGAAGATCTCACAGGAACACTGGAGAAAAAAAGCTGTCTAAAAAATCCTTTAAGAAAAAATTCTTGCCAGGACCTAAGATCCCAGCAAGGTATCTAGGTCCTTACTCCTAACTAGACAGAAAATAACTGATTTGCTGAGGCAGAGAGAGAGAGGATATACCCTCTGGGACTGCCCCTGGGGTGTGGCCAGAGCTTTTTAATTTCCTGTCTAGTCCTGCTCCTGTGGAGGCAACATAACCCGAAGGTGGTGTATCACCGAGGACTACGTCTGTCAATGAGCGCTAGAGAAATTGTGTTTTTTGATTGCCGAAGTTCGGGTCCCATTGATTTCAATGGGGTTCTGAAATCCGGGCCGAACTTTCGGGAAGTTCGGATGTTCTGGCCGAACCGAACTTTTCAAAAGTTCGATCATCCCTAATGCTTATATGATTTTTTGGTCTAACCATCAGGGCCAGAGCTTTGGACAATGTAGTAAACACCTTTGATGGTGTGATGCAAGAATTAATTTTGTTTATTTGTGTATGTGGTTTGGTTGATTGAAAAGTAAGTATGTTGTATATTGTATAGTGCTGTGAAAAACAAAAACAAAAAAAAAAACATTTGATTTGGTTTGGTGACATTTGGTTGCACTCTGTTCATCTCATGGATAATACCCCTTGAGGTAGAGTTGAGTTTTAGAACATAAGCAGTGGCTCTTTGTTATCTTGTGGACATTCTACTACATTTTTTACAGTGTTGTAAAAACCCTTTTAACCTGGTCTCTCAATGACAAGGTTTTCATGTCAAGTAGTTTTTGTATTTAAACTCACAGTTTAGTCTATTCCTGGTGTGCAGCCAGTGAGGGGTCTTGTTTATGGGATTACTTCCCCTCCAGTAGCTGCAAGGGTTTGACAAGGTCTATACTAGATTCTTTTTAGTCAAGTGCCATTTTAATGAAGAGTTCTTGCAGAATTGCTTTAAGGGCTTCCCTTTTTACTGGGCCAAGTGTGGGGTCAGACATGTGGTCTGCAACAAAGTAGCAGATAGCATATTGGATATCCACTTGGCACACTGCATATAGCAGCCCTCAAAATTTCCACTCGCCTACACGCATTAGGCGAGTGGAAATAAGCTGAGGGCGAGTGTGGAGCCACATTGTGGGGAAGCGGGTGCCGCTGGCAGGCGGTTGGATGGGACAACTGGTGGCGAGTAACTCTTATAGCCTGGCTAGTAGCTCAGGACTTGAACTTTTGTGCTCTGGCATATAGCAATTGGTTCTCACTGAGTTTTCAAGTGAAAGATGATTTAGATGTGTTAGTGATATGTATTGTGAGAAACGTTGGAGTGGTCTGACCATATTTGGTTCTGAAATTTGATATAAGGAGTGCTTTACAAGGTGTGGTGGGAAATGAGAAAAAAAAATTCTGAATAGGAATTATGAACACTAGAGTAGCACGTGTAATCCCTAAGGAAGTCCAATAGCTAGGCACCTAGATCTTTGTTAACCACTTTACCACCGGAGGATTTTGCTGTCTTCCGTCCAGGCCACTTTTTGCGATTCGGCGCTGTGCGAATTTAACTGACAATTGCGCGGTCGTGCGACCCCGTACCCAAACGAAATTTACGTCCTTTTTTTTCCCACAAACAGAGCTTTCTTTTGGTGGTATTTGATCACCTGTGCGCTTTTTACTTTTTGCGCTATAAACAAAAAAAGAGCGTTTATTTTGAAAAAATAACAATATTTTTAACATTTTTTTTATATGAAATTCCCCCCAAAAAAATGTAAAAATCTAATTTTTTTAAATTTTTGGCCAATTTGTTTTCTGCTACCTATGTTTGGTAAAAAAAAAACACGATAAGCGTATTTTGATTGGTTTGCGCAAAAGTTATTGCGTTTACTAACTACGGGAAAGTTTTCTGTCATTGTTGGTGTTTTTTTTTTTAACGCGTAATGACGGCGATCTGCGATTTTTTTTTGCGGGACTGCGACATTGCGGCGGACAGATCGGACCCTTGACTGACATTTTTGACACTTTTGGGGTTACCAGTGACATTACTGCAGTAAGGAGAAAGGAGAATGAATTTGAAAAAATTTTATTTATGTCACAAATTGTTTTTTAACAGCTTTAAAGGGATATTAAAGCTTTTTTTTTTTTTAACCACTTAAGCCCCGGAAGATTTTACCCCCTTCCTGACCAGGGGGTATTTTGCGATTCGGCACTGCGTGACTTTAACGGACAATTGCGCGGTCGTGCGACGCTGTATCTAAACGAAATTTGGCGTCTTTTTTTTCCCACAAACAGAGCTTTCTTTTGGTGGTATTTGATCACCTGTGCGATTTTTTGATCATGCGCTATAAACAAAAAAAGAGCGTAAATTTTGCAAAAATAACAATATTTTTTCACATTTTTTTATATGAAATTCCCCCCCAAAAAAATGTAAAAATCTAAATTTTTTAACATTTTCGGCCAATTTGTTTTATGCTACATATGTTTGGTAAAAAAAATCGCAAAAAGCGTATTTTGATTGGTTTGCACAAAAGTTATTGCGTTTACTAACAAAGGGAAAGATTTCAGTCATTTTTGGTGTTTTTTTTTTAACGCATAATGGCGGCGATCTGCGATTTTTTTTGCGGGACTGCGACATTGCGGCGGACAGATCGGACCCTTGACTGACATTTTTGACACTTTTGGGGGTACCAGTGACATTACTGCAGTAATCAGTGCTATAAATATGCACCGTTACTGTAAAAATGACACTGGCAGGGAAGGGGTTAATTTTATTGGAGAGGGAGGGGTTAATGTATGCCTGGTGCTTACTGACGTGTGGGGGGAGGCTATGCTGAACACTCCGATCTGTCACTCCCTGTCACTTAGGAGATCCGCCCGCTCTGTTTACACAGGCGGGCGGATCTCCTCACTCAATTCCCCGATGATCGGGGAGGAGCGGCGGCGATCGCCGCTGCTCCTCCCCTGGCCCGACTCCCGCTGTAACTGAAAACAGCGGGAGCGAGCCTCCGGCGGCGCGTGAGCGCCGCCTACAGGGGGAGGAGTCCAGCGACGTAGGTCTACGTCGCTGGACGGGAACGAGCCACTGTGCCACAGTAGCAGCACAGTGGCTGGGGGTAAAGTGGTTAAGGATTGGAAAGGAGAATGAATTTGGAAAAATGTTATTTATGTCACAAATTGTTTTTTAACAGCTTTAGAGGGATATTAAAGCTTTTTTTTTTTTTTTTTTTTTAAACAAACATGTCATAGTTACCTTCTCTATGCAATGGTTTTGCACAGAGCAGTCCCTATCCTTATCTTCTCGGGTCCCCCGTCTGTGGCTCCTCCCCCTTGACCAGTGCCCCCAACAGCAAGCTGCTTGCTATAGGGTTACTGGTGCTCTACGAGTCCATAAGACACATGGAGTCCCGGCTCGACCCTGCTCCCCACTTTCTCCTCATTGGCTCACTGGCTGTTAATAAAAGCAGTGGGAGCCAATGGATCCCGCTGATGTGTCTCAGTGAGGAAAGAGAGACCCGGGACAGCAGAGGCTCCCATGCACATCCCTTGAACAATAGAAGGCTCAGGTGAGTGCAGCATACAGAACGTTATATACCTTCATGCAATGAATGTATGAAGGTAAAAATCCTTCAGCCTTTACAACCACTTTAAAGTAGGTCTTCTGGAGAAACAAGCTTTGTAAAAAGGAGGTGGAAATGGAAAGAAAAAGAACAGGATGAGGAAATGGAAAAAAAGAAACCATGTGGATAGACAGCAAAGAAAGGGAGAAAATAAAAGGAGGGGAAGGAAAGGGGTCCAAGCGGGGCTGGACAGTGTACTAGGAAGGAACAGAGGTCTATGGACTATGAGGGGATCACTAAAATCAGTAATCACAGAAAGATAAACCAAGTTAAAACAAATGGAGCAGCCTAAAGAAAAGGATGATTGGTTGATGGAGTAATTCCCATGTAAGTAGTATAAAAGCTATACAGAATGAAGGGGGTCCCTTTGAATAACAATTTGGTAATGACAGGAGTCTCAGCAAGTCTCAGACTGGTTAAAGCCCCAAAGGTTCCTGTGCAATTTAGGTAGGTAGGTGTCAGGCATGAGCTTGCAGCAGCTCTGTGCTCAGGCTGCTCAGCTGTCAGTTAATTGTCAGCACTCATTGTTTCCTCTGTGGCTCACCTAGTTATCATCATCTGCTTGTCAGTCCTGCCTACAGCCAGCCTCTTCCGACTGTTTAAGCTGCCTTGTTCATTCCTTTCCTGCCTTCACCTGGTCAACATATCTGGAGTTTCTCTGCTATGTTCTTGTGAAAGACTTTGCCCAGCTGACGTCCCTTCTGAGTTCCTGATCCTGTTCCTCTGCCACTGATTATGCTGATTTCTGGTTTTCTGATCACTGGCTTGTCTGACTTCCCATTTTGGCATCCGACCCCTGGCTATGTTTTGACCACATTTACTGTTCTGTATTATTTTTTACTATTACATACAAGTGTGATTTTACAGCATTTTCTGTCTCAGTATGACTCATGGTTCCTAACAGTAGGAAGATATGTAAGAGCAGCAGGGCCGGTGCAAGGATTTTTGCCGCCCTAGGCAAAATAAAAATTGCTGCCCACCTATATGCTCTCCCACCCCCATCCCAAGTTGCTGAAGGGGTTAAAACCAGTGGTGGCTAGTGCTCCATCGGTCGGGTCGGGGGGGGGGGGGCGTCAGGTGGACCTGGCCTCAGACCCCCCCATCACTCAAGAATCTAGTCCACACCATATTCCCCCCCCCCCCCCTCCGGGCGCCAGTTCACTTACCTTGTTCCTCCAGACGGCGACGGCTTCCCCCTCAGTCTCCTCCATGTCCCCTCTCAGAGGCCGTCTCCTCCCTCCTCCTCCACCAATAGGAATGGATGCCATCTCCTTTGGCCAATTGGGAAACAGGTCCTAGGGCCCGCTTCCTGATTGGCCAGGAGGAGAATCAGTGTGGTAATAGCAAATATTAATTTGCTATTGTCACACAACTGGGTGGGCTCTGCGCCCCGAGCCCCCCTTTTTTGAAGCCTAGTAGAGCCTCTGGCTCTAATCACATGCTTCATAGAAAAAAAAACCCTCATTGGAATCCATGTATCCGGTGCCCTGCATGTAGATTAGGGGGTCGGACGCATGGATAGGGGGGGACGGCGCCCCTACGCCCCTAATGGAAGGGGTGGCCGCTACTGGTTAAAAACCCTTCAGTGACTTATGGTAGGTCACTTACCTCGGGTCAGGCTCCACCGGTGCCCCCTGCTAAGTTGCGCCCTAGGCGGCTGCCTAGGTTGCCTTACTGGTAGCACCGGCCCTGAAGAGCAGGCAAGCAAATTGAAATACTCCTCCCCATCTCAGGGAGATGCAAGAACAGAGACATGTTCTATTGGCAGTGTCTGACCGGGTGAGTGCAGTTTGTGTGGGCAGGGTCTGAGTGCAGGCAATTAAACTAGCAAATGATTGAGTTCAGGTTTCCAGCTTTAGACGGGCCAATTAGTGACTCACTTAATAAGTTAGGTGAGAGTGCCACAACAAAAATCAAAGTAATCCAACAGTCTAAACATATGAACTATGGAGTAAGTCAGTTAAACAATAAAGATATCTGTTGCACCATCCCAAGTGACTTCCCAAGAAGGATGTCTGTTGCCATGGAGTTGGAAGAGAAATTGGAGGCCAAACAGGGGGAACCAGATCTGACCAGGATTCAAATTTCATACTGGTACATCAAAGGCTTTCAGGAATGCCAGGAATGCCAGCAGGTCATTAGGAGTGTGCAGGATGTTTTCTACCACCCCTCTTGAGCTGACCATACATGGATCAAAATTCAGCCAGTTCAGCTCTATCAATTGACATCTCATGAACCAGCTTGTTCACAAAGAGTTGCTTAATCAGCACATGTAGACAGTTGGCTGCAGCACTGATCAGTGTATTCTGATGGTGCGGGAGTCCTGCTGTCAGAATACAATGATACAGCAGGGGGTGATCCTGCATTTACCTCAAATGTGTGGCTGGGGGACTGAATCATGTATAGCCAGCTATGTCAACAGATGGAAAGGATTTCTCCACCTGTACTGAATGTTGGTGTTCTATAGTAGTTTGTCTGCTTAGGGTATGTCGAGAAACATTGGGAAATATCAAAACTTGCACACCCTTAACCGGTTGCCGACTGCTCACAGTATATTTACTGCGGCAGTCAGCCCCGGCCAGGCAGAGTGACGTAGATCTACGTCGCTCGCCTGTCACTCCTTTTAGAGCCAATAGCGGGCGAGCGCGCGCCCGCCGAGGCTCGTTCACAAAGGAGTGCGGGCGTGTGACCGGCGGACCCGATGTCCGCCGGTCACACTACGATCGCCGGTACAGCGGGAGAAAGACAGAGCGGCTTATGTAAACAAGCCGCCTGTCATTCTCCCCTGTGTAAAAATGAAGATCAGACGGTTCTACTATGTAGAACCGTTGATCTTTGTTTTTACACTAGGAGACCTGTCCCCCTACAGTTAGAATCACACCCCTAGGACACACTTAACCCCTCCCTGTCCAATACAGTTAACCCCTTCCCTGCCAGTGTAATTTTTGCAGTAACAGTGCATATATATATAGCACTGATTACTGCAGTAATGTCACTGGTACCCCCAAAAGTGTCAAAAATGTCAGTCAAGGGTCCGATCTGTCCGCCGCAATGTCGCAGTACCGCAAAAAAATCGCAGATCGCCGCCATTACTCGTTAAAAAAAAAAACACCGAAAATGACAAAAATCTTTCCCTTTGTTAGTAAACGCGATAACTTTTGCGCAAACCAATCAAAATACGCTTTTTGCGATTTTTTTTTACCAAACATATGTAGCGTAAAACAATTTGGCCGAAAATGTTAAAAAATTTTGATTTTTACATTTTTTTGGGGGGGAATTTCATATAAAAAAAAAGTGAAAAATATTGTTATTTTTGCAAAAATTATGCTTTTTTTTGTTTATAGCGCATGATCAAAAAATCGCACAGGTGATCAAATACCACCAAAAGAAAGCTCTGTTTGTGGGAAAAAAAGGACGCCAAATTTGTTTAGGTACAGCATCGCACGACCGCGCAATTGTCCGTTAAAGTCACGCAGTGCCGAATCGCAAAATACCCCCTGGTCGGAATGGGGGTAAAATCTTCCGGGGCTTAAGTGGTTAATAAATGATTGTGAGCCCAGAGAGGTTACTGCAGCTTTGTGGATTCCTGACTTTAGCTGTTATTTAATTAAACTTTCTCAGTTTGTTAGTCATATGTGCATCTGACAAGGGGCGGGGACACTTGAAAACGTTGTAAAATAGTATTGGCATTGGAAATAAATGCCATTTATGGAGTAAAAACATATTAGGGTGTGGTAACTCTCTTGGATCAGTTAATATGGGACAGTTAGGAGCCTTTTGGTTAACTTGCACCCTCTGCACAGGTGACGTGCAACTCACCTCCTTGGTTGGAGACTATACATATATGTATTTATCTTTCTTGTTCAATGTTTTTATTAAAATATTTAAAAAGCTTACATACCAACAAAAGCACTAGAAACACTTGAGAATATAGGTAATGCTCATAATCTGTGTACAAAAGTCATACAAAAAGTAATATGTAACAACAAGGCAATGAAAAGTGATGACCGAATAATTGGTCATAGTTGGAAAAAAGAATGGAGGCTCAAAGTCTCCAAAAACACACGTAATATTGGTCCATGAATCTGGAGATATAATACCAACAGGTTAGCCAGGAATGAAGGTCATGTGATATACACATGGGAAAATACCTAGGTTCATACTAAAGAAACAGTGAGAACATTTTTAAAAAAAGCAAGAAATGAAGAAGAAAAAATGATAAGAAGAAAGGAGAGGTCACTAGCTCAGACTAAGTCATGGTCGCAGTCCACAGCCTCAACACAAACCTGAGCATCAGGGCTCAAGGAGGGTAGAGCCAAAACCAGGTGGAAGGAAATGGTCTACCCAGGTTGAATGGGGAGGTTTTTGGTGCCTCAAGTCAAAGTGTGGGACTTTTTAGGGCTAGTATATAGAGGAGTATCTCTTGAATATAGTAAAATAATTTTTATTCATAATAACATATAAAGTGGATATTGTACGTTTGGGTTACAGTAATTGTAGTAAGTATAGTGTATGGGTTAGAGACCCATAGGTGAGGGTGAAGAAAAGTATGAAAGAAGTGACATGGTGGTAAGGTGACATTAGTCTCTCTCTTTTGGTCCGAACGTCTTTTGGGTGGCGTTGGATCTTGGTATGAGAGAGTGTTCAGATTTCCTACGCGTTTCGGCGGGGGAGCCTTTATCAAGGAAATATGTCAATCATCTTTTAGAAGTTAGTAACGTGTTGTGCCTGGGCCTGCTTATGGTCCTCGGGTCCTCATAAGGGTGTAGCTATGGTTACATGTATTCTTTGGGCCAGTTCGGGAGGAGAAAACATTGAATCATCCCGTATCTGGTCAAATTTTGCAAAGTATACTTTTGGTATGTGTTTCCAATGTCATCCACTAGGAGGAGTATTGCTCCAGCTGGTCCTGTGGTAATGAACAGTTCCAGTGGTCTCCACTAGGGGGTGCTGGTCGGGCTGTTCCTGTTCCTAATTATAGTGAACAGGAGGGGCCCTATTAGTATATATCCAACAGGTTAAGATACCATCAATGCATCTCTTTGCATTGTGGTATACTTACAGTTTCCCAAGGTCCATGGGTTTTGGAGAGGCAGAGAAATACGGGTAGCGTGGTCCGAGCGTCCTCACAATCCCTCAGCTTGAGGGAAGTGGCGCTCTGTTCTGATTCCCGGCCTTTTTATACCGTTCGCGCATGCGCAGTAAATGCACGATTGTATAACAGATGACCTTTGCCGGATGACGCAGCGTAGATGCGCGCGCATCCTGTCATTGTTGCGAAGGTGTATTCAATAGCGGCCGCCGACACAGGAGGCGGAGCTCGGATCCCGGTGGTGGATCCTATTGGCAGATGATGGAACGAGTCGGCTTAACTCCTTTATCCCCGGTTTGTTCCACCGGGGTTACCTGTGCCGGATGAGGATTTTTTGGGGATATAAACAGGCTTTTAATTATTCTTCCAGGCATGAAGATGTGTATACAGAACAATAATTAGATAAATCCTTGAACAACATTCCATTTTGGTCTACCCAGGTATTTATTTACTTTTTATATCCATATTATAATTTATATAAACTCAGTTCATTTTATAAAATATATATAGAATTCCAAAGAATTATTAAGCCTAATAAATTTACAGAAAAGTAATGGTTTATTACCTTCACTTGTGTATCCCAGTCCAAAGACTCATCAACATAGACGTCAGGTAAATCTGGCCAGACCTTAAACCAAACAAAGTATGACTTAGTATAACAATCAAAATCGGCTCACAGAAATATTACGTATTAATACATGAGCGCCTTCCCAGTTGACATATTCATAAATACCTTTCCATATACTATATCATTGCTATTTGGCCATTTGATGAACACATTATCCTGGACACCTCTGGTAAAAGCTGGATAGGGTTTGGTTTCATTTCCTGAAATGGCAGGGTCCTATAAATGATCCATAAAAAAAACAAAAAAACAAAGGAAAGGGAATTTAAAGAATGAAATATAATTTCAAATAAATAAACTGGACAAATTTGTAATAACATAGCTGCTGCTAATATAATATTGGTCACAGCCGAACTCCATATAGCTAAAAACACAGTTGAAATGCATATAAAGGCCCGTACACACGTACCGATTGTCGGCTTGTTAGTATGATGCCTCCGACAGCCGACAGCGCACATTCGGCCGAAAAGAATCTGTCATGCAAGCATTAAAATTTTTGTATGCCGACACCAGAACGGCCGATTGTTCGCCAGTCAGTACAGAATTCGGCCGACAGACAGCAGATTTGCAAGACTGGGCATGCTCAGAAAAGGAAAAACACAGGGAAAGTTAACCATCACATGACATCACTTCTGCAGTCGGCGGACAAAATTCTTGTGCAGTCTTTTGCACTTTTCAACAGACACCGACAGCCCTGGACAAAAGACGGCCGATCGTTCGGCCGACGATCGGTACGTGTGTACGGGGCTTAAGAGGGCTGTCATACCTGCTCAAAGATTTGCATTTCTGAAATGCATACAGCCCCGCACACATCCCAGCCCTGTCAGGCAGGGTAGAAGGCCTGTTTTTTCTGCGTTACAGTTTAGTGACACTCCAAAGACTCCTCCTCACCCTTACCGCATGACTTGACAGTGAAAAGAGAAGCAGCAGACTGATGAGTTATCTCTCTGTCACTTGGCTCTCTCTTCCTATCAGCATGTTACTTGCACTACAGCACAAATGACTGAAACCTTATGTCTCTTCTTCCTCTCCCGGTCTAACCTCTACTGTACAAGGACTGTGAGAGTTGGATCCCAGGTCAAATTCAGATACGTATACAATTCGGTTTTAAAGGCTAAACTCACTTTAACCACTTAAGCCCCGGAGGATTTGGCTGCTAAAGGACCAGGGGTTTTTTTTGCGATTTTTTACTGCGTGACTTTAACGGACAATTGCGCGGTCATGCGACGCTGTACCTAAACGAATTTGACGTCCTTTTTTTCCCACAGACAGAGCTTTCTTTTGGTGGTATTTGATCACCTGTGCGATTTTTTGATCACGCGCTATAAACAAAAAAAGAGCGTAAATTTTGCAAAAATAACAATATTTTTCACATTTTTTTATATGAAATTCCCCAAAAAAAAATGTAAAAATCAAAATTTTTTAACATTTTTCGGCCAATTTGTTTTATGCTACATATGTTTGGTAAAAAAAATCGCAAAAAGCGTATTTTGATTGGTTTGCGCAAAAGTTATCGCGTTTACTAACAAAGGGAAAGATTTTTGTCATTTTTGGTGTTTTTTTTTTTAACGCGTAATGGGGGCGATCTGCGATTTTTTTTTCGGTACTGCGACATTGCGGCGGACAGATCGGACCCTTGACTGACATTTTTGACACTTTTGGGGGTACCAGTGACATTTCTACAGTAATCAGTGCTATACATATGCACTGTTACTGCAAAAATGACACTGGCAGGGAATGGGTTAACTTTATTGGACAGGGAGGGGTTAAGTGTGTCCTAGGGGCGTGATTCTAACTGTGCAGGGACATTGCTATTGGTGTAAAAGCAAAGATCAACAGTTCTACATAGTAGAACGGACAGATCTTCACTTTTACACAGGGAGAACTGACAGGCAGCTTGTTTACATAAGCCGCTCTGTCTTTCTCCCTTCACAGGAGCGATCATAGTGTGACTGGCGGACATCGAGTCCGCCGGTCACACGCACTGACTTGTCTGTGAATGAGCCGCGGCGGGCACGCGCCTCGGCGGGCGCGCGCCCGCCCGCAATAGGCTCGCAAGTCAGTGACAGGTGAGTGACGTACCGATACGTCACTCTGCCTGGCCGGGGCTGACCGCCGCAGTATATAGTCGTGCGGCGGTCGGCAACCGGTTAAAAAAAAAAAAAAATACTTTGCAGTCAATGTACCCCAGCAGTGTGAAAGACATGGTCCAGTAAAATGGAGTTTAGCTTACACAACTGTAGGCCACCTCTGCTTCCTCTAAGCTTAAAGCGGAGTTCCAGGCACAGAAGTCATTTTTTACTAAACATACCCCCGGGACAGTCAGGGCTAGCACATTCCACAATGGCTAGCCTCTGATCTGTCCCGGTTCGCACTTACCTTTTAGAAGAAATACTTACTTATAAAATTTCTTCCACAGCGTTTCCATCTCTCTTGTGGGCAGCTGAAGCCGGCGCGGTCCTCTTCTGCGTCTTCTTCCGCATCTTCTTGTCCCAGAATGCGCCGCACCGGCCCCTCTCGTCACTTCCGGTGCGGCGCCGCATTCCTCCACAGCTTCTGGGCATGCCCAGAAGCTGTTTAGCAGGGGAATGCGGCGTCGCCCGGGAAATGACGAGCAGGGCCGGTGCCGTCGCATTGATTCCTGGGAGCGATGACGTTCAGCTCCCAGGAATCATAGCGAGACAGGAAGTGACGGGGTGAGCCGCGGCGCTGAGGGAGGAAGTACTCTGAGGTGAGTATCTTCGATCTTCAATTACAAGGTAAGTAAACAAAAAAAAATAACTATCCAATTCCTTTTCAGGTGAGGCATACCTAGCGGAGGGGCACAAAAAAAAAATATCGTTTTTGTGCCCGGAACTCCGCTTTAATAAAGAACTACTATCCTGACGAATTTGCCCTGTCCTCTCATTGAAGCTGGGACTCCTTGACCATCAAAAGTGCGTTCTCTTGCTCACAACTGCATTTGCGTCTTTTATATCTGTCTGGAGTACCACTTTAGAGTAAATGCATATCCTAACAATGAAAACAGAAACACCTGTCGATCCTGTCAACACTGCAGAGTGATTTGAATTTTCACTGAATTTCTATGATTGTGTGATCAGCATGATCCACATGATCATGGGATCAACATGGTTGAGGAATTTTTATGGGAGATGGACCAATCTAGTAGGCCTTTTAACCGCTTGCCGACTGCCGCAAGTACATATACTGCGGCGGTCAGCCCCTCACAGGCAGAGTGACGTATCGGTACGTCACTAGCCTGGGAGGGTCTGGGGAGCGAGCGCGGACCCGATGTCCGCCGGTCACTCTGCGATCGTCGGGGGAGAGGGAGAAAGTCAGGCGGCTTGTGTAAACAAGCTGCCTGTCAGTTCTCCCTGTGTAGAGACACTGATCATACGGTTCTACTATGTAGAACCTTTGATCAGTGTAACTACACCTCAAGCCACAGCCAATCACAGTTAGAATCACGCCCCTAGGGACACACACAGCCCCTCCCTCTCAAATAAAGTTAACCCCTTCACTGCCAGTGTATTTTTACAGTAACAGTGCATATGTATAGCACTGATTACTGTAGAAATGTCACTGGTAACCCCAAAAGTGTCAAAAATGTCAGTCAAGGGTCCGATCTGTCCGCCGCAATGTCGCAGTACCGCAAAAAAAATCGCAGATCGCCGCCATTACACGTTAAAAAAAAAACAACAAAAATGACAAAAATCTTTCCCTTTGTTAGTAAACGCGATAACTTTTGCGCAAACCAATCAAAATACGCTTTTTGCGATTTTTTTTACCAAACATATGTAGCATAAAACAAATTGGCAGAAAATGTTAAAAAATTTTGATTTTTACTTTTTTTTTTTTGGGAATTTCATATAAAAAAATGTGAAAAATATTGTTATTTTTTGCAAAATTGACGCTATTTTTTTGTTTATAGCGCGTGATCAAAAAATCACACAGGTGATCAAATACCACCAAAAGAAAGCTCTGTTTGTGGGAAAAAAAAGGACGTCAAATTCGTTTAGGTACAGCGTCGCACGATCGCGCAATTGTCCGTTAAAGTCACGCAGTGCCGAATCGCAAAATACCCCCTGGTCTTTTAGCAGCCAAATCCTCCGGGGCTTAAGTGGTTAATGATTTCGCTTTGGAGCTGCTTAGACACATCTTGGCATGTACCATCTTTGTGTTTTGAGATGTCTATTGCCTTCAAGTGTAGGGAGGGGCAATGGGGGTGTGCTGTGCCCCATCGCTAACCTGTACCAGGGGGGATGGGAGAGAAGACTGTTCTTGGATGATTTGGCATCTATGTACCTGTGTCGTGTGTTGGCACAGATAGATAGACAATGTTCTGATGATTTGGTCTTGAACTGAGCAAGATTTTTTTGAATTTATGTCATGCCTTAGTAATGATCTGAATCTGAAATTCACCATACCCGCTAGTAAGGAAAACATAGTTATTGGATGTTGAAATCCCAGTGCAGAGGGATGAATCTTTTGTTATCAATCTCTATAGAAAAAAGACAACTGGTAACATCGTTCTACACACACATAGTGCACATCTGTGGCCCTTGATATGGAGCAAACCATATAGTCAACACCTGCAGCTCCATAGAAAGTAAAAAGAAAATTTTGCAAGGGAGGCATAAACTCTGATGGAGAGGATTATGGTACAAGGGAAAGCATAAAATTGCTAAAAAGATCCTATCAAAGAGTGAAGGGCCAGTCCTGGGATATGCTTTATCTTTAAATCTAAACCTTGTAGTACTTTAACAAGTTAAAGTTGGCTACCAGTTTTACAGGATATCACCAACGGTTGAGGGAAATCCTGCAAAACACTGCCATGTACTCACCAGTGATGTTGTGCTCAAATACATCCAGGACCCTCCTTAGGTGATTTCCCAGTGAAGCAAATATTTTAGGGGTATAGTCATTACACTGGGGATGGCTGGGATGAGCAATGAATGAGGAAAGGGACAAATAGATGTGTAAGGGTAGGTGATACAATTACTCTCCAGGATGTATTGTGTGTGTTGTGCATTTTACGTACAAAAGAAAAAGACTCTTCTGCCGACATACCTAAGTTCATGTGCGCATTCTCTTTTTTGGCCACTAGGTGCCACCCTATGTTCTAGCCCCATTCTTCATTTTTTTTGCAGCCACTTATGCCTCGTTTCCACTGAGCGGAACGGTTCAGTTCGGTACAGTTTGGAAGGGTTAGAATGGTCCGGTCTATTCAGGTGAGCGTTTTCACTGCAAGTCGGGCCACCAGGGACCATGCGGGGTTTACACCAAATGAGGTGTTTGTTTTGCTCTTTCATTTTATGTGAGCATTGATGGTTTCCTGTCCACCGATCAGTGGACTCTATCGTGTGACGCCAGTAGCTCCGCCCTAACCGTACCGTACCATTTCCTATGGCCCTACATCTGAAGCAGGACCAGGAATGGTGCGGTTTGGTTCGGTTGTATGGGCCGCTTTCATAATGGAAACACTCAAATTAGCGTACCGTACCAAACCGACCCGAACCGATCCGCTCAGTGGAAACGAGGCATTAGATGCCCTGTTTCTGGACTCCCTTGTCTTCCCACTTTGAGGTTGTGGGGTGGTCTTTCTGCCCATCTCCTCATGTACGTGTGCTATGGACTGGCATTGTATTCCCTCTTCCTTCTCCCCTCCAGTTGGGGGGGGTCAAAGTGATATATGGTCTTCAATCGATGTCCCTATGGATGCACCACAGTCCATGGCGCACAAGGGTAGCGGGAGGTCCAGCCCACACATGTGCAGTCTCAGGGCGCCTGCATCATGTGTGATGTCACCCGCAGCACAGTTGAACATGGCAAGAGTATATGCGGGAGCTTGGGTGGCCCTATTATGGCACAACTGTGATGCATGGTGCAATTTTTCTTCCAAATACGACCCAGGTAACACTATATGGCATGTTAGACAACATTGTGGAGCATCTTTGCTGGTCATTATTTTACTTAGTATGTGTTTATGTATACTTATAGGCAGATTTATTGTATATCCATGTTGATAGTTATATCTATGCTATAGGGGTGGGTGGTGGTGGCCACCTACTATTTAGGGTAGCCACACATAAGAATTTTTCTCTTATGCACCTACTAAATCCAAATTTGTTATCTATGTAGAAATTTTTACCTACAGATGAACCCCTGGCAGGTACATTAGACTCAAGATATGCTTAAACATCTTTTCATATTATGGGTTATGGGATGCCTACTCTCTTTGTCTTTTTTTCTGTGGGGTCACTGGAGCCCCTGCTTTTTTCCAGTGACTTGCAAATAGGAGTAGGGTTGCATTGCCTGGGGCAAAGCAGTGGACCTCTACATATTATTATTATTATTATTATTATTATTATTATTACTATCCATTTTCATTTGTAGGTTTTTCTTACTATAATATTCTTGAGTCTTTTATTATTCAGTAATTGTCAATTATTAAGCCTGGGTTTAACCACTTTACCTCCGCTCACATGGAGCGTACTGCGGCACTTTGCCACGATCCCGTCCAGCGACGTAGACCTACGTCGCTGGACTCCTCCCCCTGTAGGCGGCGCTCGCGCGCCGCCGGAGGCGCGCTCCCGCTGTGTTCAGTCACAGCGGGAGTCGGGCCAGGGGAGGAGCAGCAGCGATCGCCGCCGCTCTTCCCCGATCGTCGGGGAATCGAGTGAGGAGATCCGCCCGCCTGTGTAAACAGAGCGGGCGGATCTCCATAGTGACAGGGAGTGACAGATCGGAGTGTTCAGCATAGCTGGACATCCGATCTGTCCCTGTCTCACAAAGTCACCCCCCCCCCCACACGTCAGTAAGCACCAGGCATACATTAACCCCTCCCTCTCCAATAAAATTAACCCCTTCACTGCCAGTGTCATTTTTACAGTAACAGTGCATATATATAGCACTAATTACTGCAGTAATGTCGCTGGTACCCCCAAAAGTGTCAAAAATGGCAGTCAAGGGTCCGATCTGTCCGCCGCAATGTCGCAGTCCCGCAAAAAAAATCGCAGATCACCGCCATTACTCGTTAAAAAAAAAAACACCAAAAATGACAGAAATCTTTCCCGTAGTAAGTAAACGCAATAACTTTTGCGCAAACCAATCAAAATACGCTTATCGTGATTTTTTTTACCAAACATAGGTAGCAGAAAACAAATTGGCGAAAAATTTTTAAAAAATTTGATTTTTACATTTTTTTGGGGGGGGGGGGGGAATTTCATATAAAAAATGTTAAAAATATTGTTATTTTTTCAAAATGAACGCTCTTTTTTTGTTTATAGCGCAAAAAGTAAAAATCGCACAGGTGATCAAATACCACCAAAAGAAAGCTCTGTTTGTGGGGAAAAAAGGACGTAAATTTCGTTTGGGTACGGCGTCGCACGACCGCGTAATTGTCAGTTAAATTCGCACAGCGCCAAATCGCAAAAAGTGGCCTGGACGGAAGACAGCAAAATCCTCCGGTGGTAAAGTGGTTAAACTATAAATAGAAAAAAAATGATATCCTCAATTTTTATATTCTTTTATTTCTTTTTTTTTTTTAATCTTCAACTATCTCACTTTTGGTTTACAAGCACATCACTCACCAAGAGAATAATAAATTTCATTCCTTCTCCTCTTATTCGGTCAACCAGGGCTGGCAGCCCCGAGAAGTTTTCACCGAGTGTAAAGTCCATTTGTCTCTCCATGTAGTCTATGTCAGCATATTGTACATCCTGTAAAATCAAACACAAATGCACTTTATAAGATATAACTTTATATCAAATATAAAAACACTTCAGATTAAGAGTTAAAAGGTATAATGATATATCATTTATAAAAAAAAAAGTTTTGTCAAATATTCTTAACTAGCAAATGCACTATTAAAACATATTTATTTATATATCTAAACTTGGATGATATTCTGATGAATGTATAATACTCTAAATATTAGGAATGACATGCATTGTAACTTTAGTGTTTCTTTTTTATCAATCCTGTATAATAATATTATTAATGTGTTGTAGCTTGAGCTAGAAAGGACAAAATCTAGAGTTCCTAGATCTTATATCAAAAAATGAATTTATAATGAATAATACAATTTTTTATTAAACATATATCAGAATACAATTTAAAAAGTTTTTTTGCAAGCAATAATTAAAAATCACACCATGTATTACAGAAACCAAAACCCAACGCGTTTCGAAGATTTGACTCTTCTTCCTCAGGGGTGGTTCTGAAAATATTCTGTTGAACACAACAGAATAAGAGAGTGAGAGCGATAACACGGCATTTAACACACCTGATCCCCATTCACACCAGAGACCTCGTAACACTAGCGAGTCACATGACACCGGCAAAGAAAATGGCTAATTGGGCCCAATTTGCACATTTTCACTTATGGGTGTACTTTTGTTGCCAGCAGTTTAGACATTAATGGCTGTGTGTTGAGTTATTTTGAGGGGACAGCAAATTTACACTGTTATACAAGCTGTACACTCACTACTTTACATTGTAACAAAGTGTAATTTCTTCAGTGTTGTCACATGAAAAGATAGAATTAAAATATTTACAAAAATGTGAGGGGTGTACTCACTTTTGTGAGATACTGTTCTGCTGACCTCTGAATGAGGTGTCACTTACTTCTGACCTCTGAACTGTGAGTAACTTATTACTGAACCTTTGCGTCACTTACTGCTGAACCCTTGCACGTTGCGTCCCTTTAAGTCATGGCTAATATTCGGTGCAATAAAAATCACACCCAGTTTTTGCTGCAGCACTTTCTTTTTTTCTGCTCCTGTGTATGAGGTAGGCAATTCAAACTCACCAGATGTTGTTGACCCCCAATGCCGTACGGAAAGTGGGTCAAATGTGCTTTGTGGTGAGTATCCAGCGGGGTCCCAGCCGTCCGTGCTCGGGTGGTCCTGGATCCTGTTGGTGGTTATGAAGAAATCGCACTCCTCATGGTGTAGTATTTAAAAAAATGTTGCTTTTATTTATACATAAAAAAGATTCCATAAAAATTCCAAATGTGCTTAAAAAGGTCATGTACAGCGTTGGTGGTACAGTATTGCATTTGCAGGTGGAATACCGCAAAAAACCTTGGTGTTGGGAAGCCGTGCGGGACGCCGGTGATGGTTCGCCCGCTCTCTGTACGGAGCTTCCGGGTATACCTCGGCTTGCGTTCCACGTACCACAGTGAGAACGAGGCTACGTGCGGTTCAACTTGACGCGTTTCGTCATCAAAGTGTGACGTCTTCGGAAGCTGCTTCTTAACATAGGAACTTTCCACTCTCCCTGCTACTAGGTATGCGCTGTTGATGTAATATTTTTATTACAAACTATTTCCATACCTTATGGGTTTAGGCAGAGCAGGGCTGCAACTCTTTTAATAAATGTATGGCACTGGGTATTATCTAGTTGGATAAGACATGTCATTTTGTTATTAGAGACAGACAAACTGTGATGCTTTTTTTTTCCAAAACTGGTAGTGGCACCAGAAAATGTAAACATGACACATGGGTTGTATCTGCCCATGTTTATTGCTGTCAGCTCAATCGTATGCTCTTATAGTTGTCTAACTCTTCAGCATTTACCAAAAACTGAAATATTAATTTTCCATCAACTGAAACCTAAATGTTTCTGGAAAAATAGATCAGACTGCTTGTTAATGTGTAATTTCCATACTTACATAGGGTATATTGGCTCGTTTCATATTTTCATATAAATCAGCTATTTCTGCATCATTCTTGTATCCATAACGACACAGCTGGAATCCAAGAGCCCAGTAGGATGGCATTACTGGGCGTCCAACAAACTGAGAAAATAAAAAAACGAAAGAAAAAAGACTGTAGAGAAGTTCCTGTATATGGACTAAACTATTCTGGTCGGAATAAAAGGCTACTTACTGCTGTGTATTGTTGGACAACATCTTCTGGTTTGGGACCCAAGACTACATAAAAGTCCAAAATTCCTCCAATAGTGCGGTACGTTAGAGCAGGTGTTTCCTGTAGTGTCAAATCTGACAGTAAAAAGGTAAATATTAGTTAGTTAGTTAGTTAGTGAGGTTGAAAAAAGACCTCAGTCCATCCACTTCAACCTATGATGTGTGTGTGTGTTTGCTTTTAACCGTACATTGTATACCCCTGTATGTTGTACATTGTATACCCCCTGTATGTTGTGCATTGTATACCCCTGTATGTTGTACATTGTATACCCCTGTATGTTGTACATTGTATACCCCTGTATGTTGTGCATTGTATACCCCTGTATGTTGTACATTGTATACCCCTGTATGTTGTACATTGTATACCCCTGTATGTTGTGCATTGTATACCCCTGTATGTTGTACATTGTATACCCCTGTATGTTGTGCATTGTATACCCCTGTATGTTGTACATTGTATACCCCTGTATGTTGTGCATTGTATACCCCTGTATGTTGTGCATTGTATACCCCTGTATGTTGTACATTGTATACCCCTGTATGTTGTACATTGTATACCCCTGTATGTTGTACATTGTATACCCCTGTATGTTGTTCATTGTATACCCCTGTATGTTGTTCATTGTATACCCGTGTATGTTGTGGTCTCTAAGGTGCCCATCTAATAGTTTTTTGAAACTATCAATGCTCCCTGCTGATACCACTGCTTGTGGAAGAGAATTCCACATCCTTACCGCTCTTACAGTGAAGAACCCCTTATGCATTTTAAGGTTAAACCGCCTTTCCTCTGGTTTTAGTGAGTGGCCACGTGTCTTATTGTATCTCCTTTCTCTGAATAGTTTGTTCCTTATGCTAGGGTCGCCAGTACAGTATTTGTACATTGATATCATATCCCCCCTCAATCGTCTTTTCTCCAGAGAGAATAAGTTCAGTGCTTGTAGTCTTTCCTCATAGCTGAGATCCTCCATTCCCCTAAATATCTTTGTTGCCCTTCTCTGGACTCTTTCCAGTTCCAGCACATCCTTCCTGAGGACCGGTGCCCAGAACTGGACAGAATACTCCAGATGTGGCCGAATAATCTAGAGTGGGAGAATAATCTCTTTATTTCTGGAGTGAATCCCCTTTTTTATACATCCCAGTATTCTGTTGGCTTTGCTTGCAGCTGCTTGGCATTGCATGCCACTGCCAAGCCTGTTGTCTACCAGTACCCCCAGGTCCTTTTCCATCATTACAGATTAAGGAAATCATAATACTAAGTAATACTGAAGAATAAAAAATAAAGTTATATATATATATATATATATATATATATATATATATATATATATACATAGATGGATGGATAGATAGATAGATAATTTATATATCTATAATATATACTGTATTATGTAAAATATATGTAAATATTTTATTCTATCTTTTCATGTGACAACACTGAAGAAATTACACTTTGCTACAATGTAAAGTAGTGAGTGTACAGCTTGTATAACAGTGTAAATTTGTTGTCCCCTCAAAATAACTCAACACACAGCCATTAATGTATAAACTGCTGGCAACAAAAGTGAGTACACCTCTAAGTTAAAATGACCAAATTGGGCCCAATTATCCATTTTCCCTCCCCGGTGTCATGTGACTCATTAGTGTTACAAGGTCTCAGGTGTGATTGGGGAGCAGGTGTGTTAAATTTGGTGTTATCACTCTCACTCTCTCATACTAATCACTGGAAATTTAACATGGCACCTCATGGCAAAGAACTCTCTGAGGATCTGAAAAAAAAGAATTGTTGCTCTACATAAAGACGGCCTAGGCTAAAAGAAAATTGCCAAGACCCTGAAACTGAGCTTCAGCACGGTGGCCAAGACCATACAGAGGTTTAACAGGGCAGGTTCCACTCAGAACAGGCCTCGTCATGGTCGACCAAAGAAGTTGAATGCACGTGCTCAGCATCATATCCAGAGGTTGAAGGGGGTCAGCCTGTCAGTGCTCAGACCATACGCCGCACACTGAGTCAAATTAGTCTGTATGGCTATCAAGCCCACAAACAGTTTGCTTAAGACAAAAAGACTAAGGACATGGATTACTGGAACCATGTCCTGTTGTCTGATGAGACCAAGATAAACTTATTTGGCTCAGATGGTGTCAAGCGTGTGTGGTGGCAACCAGATGAAGAGTACAAAAGACAAGTGTGTCTTGCCTACAATCAAGCATGGTGGTGGGAATGTCATGGTCTGGGGCTGCATAAGTGCTGCCAGCACTGGGGAGCTACAGTTCATTGAGGGAACCATGAATTCCAACATGTACTTTGACATACTAAAGCAAAACAGGATCCCCTCCCTTTGCAGACTGGGTCGCAGGGCAATATTCCAAAATGATAACGACCCCAAACACACCTCCAAGATGACCACTGCCTTGCTAAAGAAGCTGAAGGTAAAGGTGATAGACTGGCCAAGCATGTCTCTGTGGAGCATCCTCAAACGGGAAGTGGAGGAGTGCAAAATCTCTAACATCCACCAGTTCCGTGATGTCATCATGGAGGAGTGGAAGAGGACTCCAGTGAAAACCTGTGAAGCTCTGGTGAACTCCATGCCCAAGAGGGTAAGGCAGTGCTTGAAAATAATGGTGGCCACGCAAAATATTGACACTTTGGGCCCAATTTGGACATTTTCACTTAGGAATGTACTCACGTTTGTTGTCAGTGGTTTAGACATTAATGGCTGTGTGTTGAGTTATTTTGAGGGGACAGCAAATATACACTGTTATACAAGCTGTACACTCACTGCTTACATTCTTTAATATTGAGTTGGCCCACCCTTTGCAGCTATAACAGCTTCAACTCTTCTGGAAAGGCTGTCCCCAAGGGTTAGGAGTGTGTCTATGGAAATGTTTGACCATTCTTACAAAAGCGCATTTCTGAGGTCAGGGCTCGCAGTCTCCACTCTAATTTATCCCAAAGATGTTCTATCGGGTTGAGGTCAGGACTTAGTGCAGGCCAGTCAAGTTCCTCCACCAAAAATACTCACTCATCCATGTCTTTATGGACCTTGCTTTGTGCACTGGTGCGCAGTCATGTTGGATCAAGGAGGGGCCATCCCCAAATTGTTCCCACAAAGTTGGAAGCATGAAATTGTCCAAAATGTTTTGGTATGCTGACGCCTTAAGAGTTCCCTTCACGGGGACTCAGGGGCCAAGCCCAACCCTTGAAAAACAACCCCACATCATAATCCCCCTCCACCAAATGATTTGGACCAGTGCAAAAAGCAAGGTTCATAAAGACATAGATGAGCGGGTTTGGAGTAGGGGAACTTGACTCACCTGCACAAGACCTCAACCTGATAGAAAACCTTTGGGATGAATTAGGGCGGAGCCTGCGAGCCAGGCCTTCTCACCCATATCAGTGCCTGACCTCAGAAATACGCTTCTGGAAGAATGGTAAAACATTCCCATAGACACACTCCTAAACCTTGTGGACAGCCTTCCCAGAAGAGTTGAAGCTGTTATAGCTGCAAAGGGTGGGCCAACTCAATATTGAACCCTACGGACCAAAACTGGGATGCCATTAAAGTTCATATGTGTGTAAAGGCAGGCGTCCCAATACTTTTGATAATATAGTATATACAGATTTTTTTTTTTTCAGTTGGGTTAAGGTTATGCTATTGTAGACTCAGAAACTTAAAGCATAATTCCAGCTTTCTAAAAAAAATTGAAAGTTCAGCTGTAAACAATAGGTTTACTAAGTCATTATGCATGTAAAGCTGTGCAGGAAACGATGAAAATGGTAAAGTTGGAAAACTGACTTTGCTTGGAATCTGTGTGTGGGTCTAAATGGCTGTATGAAAGAGAGGGATGAGAATAACAACTATCATTTTAGGTAGTGGGTGTTCTGGTACATTATTGCTATGTTTGAATGAAAAACTGAAACCTTTTTCATGTAGACCATCTCATCTCTATGAATTTAAGGACTAAAAGCAGACCTTGCAATCCAAGCAAACTTCACCAGAATGTTTCCCTCCTCCTTGCTAAGATGCTGCATTAAAGCGGAGTTCCGGGCACAGAAATGATTTTTTAATAAACATACCCCCGGGACAGTCAGGGCTGGCACATTCCACAATGGCTAGCCTCTGATCTGTCCCGGTTCGCACTTACCTTTTAGAAGAAATACTTACTTATAAAATTTCTTCCACAGCGTTTCCATCTCTCTTGTGAACAGCTGAAGCCGGCGCAATCCTCTTCTGTGTCTTCTTCCGCGTCTTCTTGTCCCAGAATGCGCCTGCACCGGCCCCTCTCGTCACTTCCGGTGCGGCGCCGCATTCCTCCACAGCTTCTGGGCATGCCCAGAAGCTGTTTAGCAGGGGAATGCGGCGTCGCCCGGAAGTGACGTGCGGGGCCGGTGCCGTCGCATTGATTCCTGGGAGCGATGACGTTCAGCTCCCAGGAATCATCGCGAGACAGGAAGTGACGGGGTGAGCCGCAGCGCTGAGGGAGGAAGTACTCTGAGGTGAGTATCTTCGATCTTCAATTACAAGGTGAGTAAACAAAAAAAATAAAAATAACTATCCAATTCCTTTTCAGGTGAGGCATACCTAGCGGAGGGGCACAAAAAAAAAATATCGTTTTTGTGCCCGGAACTCCGCTTTAAATTTAAAATGAAAAAAAAAAACTATAGGGAGAAAGGGTTAGATAATAAAGTTACCTTTCCCTAGTTCAAGGGATGACATCACTAACCAGCTTGCAAGATTGCAGGGAATACCAAGAACTCCAAATCTCACAAGAAGACATGCAACACTGCAGAATCATCTTTCATGGTATTTAGGCTGCTCAACATTATTCAAGATCTGGTCAGTGATGTCAATCGTCAATCTTGTCTAGGTAATAAAGGTCAGAAGACAGGGGAAAGGTATATCCACAGGCTTTGTACTGAAGTCTATTTTTACTACCGCCGTGGTAAGGTGTGTGTGTGGGGGGGGGGGGGGGTACACTAAGCAAGCAGCCCATACTATTTATTTGAAAGGTCCACATTAACCACCTCAATACCGGCCCATAGTACATATATGTCCTGAGTTTAAAGCTAAATACCGGTGTTATGGCAGCAGATAGCTGCCATAACCCTGGTATTTTTTTAAACTGCAGGCGATGGGCTTTCCGATAAGGGTGGTCCCAGCGGCGGATTCACCGCGAGATCACCCTCCGGGATGGCGGAAGGGGTGCCCCCCCCCCTCCCGCCGCGTCCCGGTCCTTTTCCCCGCTTACCGGACCCGCCGGCAGCGGGGAAAACGATCGGGTCCCGGATCCTCACAGACAGGATGTCGAGTGAGGGCAAGCTTGCCCTCACTCAACTCTATTGTGTTGGAGGACCGGAGCGACGGCAAACGTCGTTGCCGAGCAACCGGCTTAACCTCCCTGGCGGTATGATTCTTTTGGATTTTTAGGTGCTGAAAGCGGTACCATTATGTTGCATGTAATTCTTGTGAATGAGCAGTCCAAACCAACTGTATACATTTATTATATATATTATATATATATATATATATATATATATATATATATATATACATATATTATATATATATATATATATTATATATATATATATATATATATATATATATATATATATGTATGTGTATATATATATATATATATATATATATATATATATAATGTATATGTGTATATACTGTATATATATATATATATATATATATATATATATATATATATATATACTGTATATATATATGTATATATATATATACATATATTTACATAAAAAGTACAGTAAAACTGCAGGAAAGGGCACTGGGGGGCAATGTAATGTGATTTTATTTTATTTTGAACGGTATCAGTGTGTTTGGTGCATTTTACATTTGAATTTGCCGGGGCTCGCAGACGATCGGGAGGAAGCTCCGCCGCCGCACACCGCCCGCAGTCTTCGCTGGATCCCGGAGAAAAGGTAAGTAAAACCTCCTCCAGCATCCAGCGATCTTCTTAGCGCTACCCCGAGTGTGACTCGGGGTTACCGCTTTTGGCACTAAAATTTTACCCCGAGTCACACTCGGGAATACCGCTAGGAAGGTTAAAGGTCCCTTTTTTTTTTTTTGTCATTTTTTTTTTTTCCTTTCCAACTTTATTAGTGTACTTGTGAGATCTGAGGACTTTTTGACCCCAGATCTCACAAAAAAGAGGTCCCGTCGTGCCTTTTACTATTACAAGGAATGTTTACATTCCTTGTATTAGAAATAAAAATTATCAATTTTTTTTTAAAAAAAAAAAACGGTGTAAAAATAAAAAATAATAAATAAAATAAATAGTAAAAAAAAAAAAAAAAAATTAAAGCGTCCTGTCCCCGTTAGCTCGCGCGCAGAAGCGAACGCACACAGAAACCCTGCCCACATATGTAAACGGTGTTCAAACCACACATGTGAGGTATCACTGCGATCGTTAGAGCGAGAGCAATAATTTGAGCCCTAGACCTCCTCTGTAACTCTAAGATGGCAACCTGTAGAAATTTTTAAAGCGTCGCTTATGGGGAATTTTAAGTACCAAAGTTCGTCGCCATTCCGTGAGCGTGCGCAATTTTGAAGCATGACATGTTGGGTATCTATTTACTCGGCGTAACATTATCTTTCACATTATGGAAAAAAATTGGGCTAACTTTACTGGATTCTTATTTTTTAATTCAAAAACGTGATTTTTTCCCAAAAAAATTGCGTTTGGAAGACCGCTGCGCAAATACGGTGGGATAAAAAATATTACAATAATCTCCATTTTATTCTCTAGGGTCTCTGCTAAAAAAAAATATATAATGTTTGGGGATTCTAAGTAGTTTTCTAGCAAAAACAACTGATTTTAGCTTATAAACACCAAATGTCAAAAATAGGCCTAGTAGGCAAGTGGTTAAATTGACAATTCCTGTAATAATATTTTCTCAGGTTCTCTATTATATGGTCCATCCATATAATTCTACAATACACTTGTCCATGCTCACAGTTTAACACACCTCTCAAAATCATGGGAATGATACTTTCCCAAACGAATGTGTGAGTGCGTGAAAGAGATCAATCTTCTACAATTCTGCAGCTTAAGGTTTAATTTGTTCCATGTTTTCACTTAATCATTGGGGTCAGTTTGCTTCAATGTAATTGTTGTGGGGAAAAAACAAGCACTTTTTTTTTTTGGAATATCTCCTCTATAAGCAGACTTACCCATAGCATTGCTGTTCAAAAGAAGAACACCATGTGCATTTCCTGCGTTATCAAGCCCCATATAAAATGGTTGAACACCATAAGAGTTTAGATGATCCTGAAGAAAGAATTTATATTTGTTAATTGTTTGCATATTTACTTCTAAACATACCCAAAATCTTTTGCTTTTTGAGCTTGTATACAGTACATCTTTAAAATAAGGGTAATGGGAGTTGCTCATTCTCAGTGCTCACTGTCTCACTGCTAATAGGGTGAGGGTGTGTATACAAAAACAGATATCAGCTGTAAAGAACATACCGAAAAGAGTAGGTAATGAAAACACCCTTGCAGTTTTAGCTAATAAAATAAACAACCTTATTGATTACACGGATAAAAAAAAACTAAATTAGATAAAAATGTATATAATTACCCTTTCTGCATGTATTGTCACATTATCTTTAACCACTTCCCGCCCGCCCTATTACAGAATGACGGCGGGAATGTGGTTGTGTTATCCTGACCGGACGTCATATGACGGCGGCAGGATAACACAGCTCTGGGCGCCCCCCGGGGGCGATCGGTGATGCGAGGTGTCAGTCTGACGCCCTGCACCTCCGATCTCGGTAAAGAGACTACTGACGTAGCTCTTTACCATGTGATCAGCCGTGTCCAATCACGGCTGGTCACATCGTAAACAGGAACAGCCGTTGATCGGCTTTCCTTAGTTCGTGCCTGACAGGTACGAGTAAAGGAGCGCCGATCGGCGGCTCCCCTGACAGGGGGGGGGGTCGGCACTGGTAATCAGATCATTGATTACCAGTGCAGACCCTCGGGGGGGGGATGCCACTAGATCCACCAGGGATGCCCACTATGACCCCAGGGATGCCCACTATGACCCCAGGGATGCCCACTATGGCCACCAGGGATGGCAATCAGGGCTCAGGGAGCCCCCATTGCCCTCCCCATCAGTGATGCCCACCAGTGTCCTCCCTATCAGTGCTGCCCACAAGTGCCCATCATTGCCATCCTTTAGTGTCGCCCACCAGTGCCCATTATTGCCCACCAGTGCCGCCTATCAGTGCCCATTAGTGCCCATCAGTGCCGCCCGTCAGTGCCGCCCATCAGTGCCCACCAGTGCCGCCTATCAGTGCCCATTTGTGCCCGTCATTTCCACATATCAGTGCCCGTCAGTGCCACCTATCAGTGTCCATCAATGCCGCCTATCAGTGCCCAGCAGTGCCGCCTATCAGTGCCCACCAATGCTGCATATCTGTGCTGCCTATCAGTGCCACATATCAGTGCCTATCAGTGCCACCTATGAGTGCCGCCTATCAGTGCCACCCCATCAGTGCCACCCCATCAGTGCCTCCTCATCAGTGCCTGTCAGTGCAGTCTCATCAGTGCTCATCAGTGCCTGTCAGTGCAGTCTCATCAGTGCTCATCAGTGCCTGTCAGTGCAGTCTCATCAGTGCTCATCAGTGCAGGAAAAAACTTATTTATTTACAAAATTGTATAACATAAACAAAAAAACTTTTTTTTTTCAAACTTTTCGGTCTTTTTTTATTTGTTTAGCAAAAAGTAAAAATCACACAGGTGATCAAATACCACCAAAAGAAAGCTCTATTTGTGGGGGGAAAATGACATCAATTTGGTTTAGGGTACAGTGTTGCATGACCGCGCAATTGTCATTCAAAATGCAACAGCGCTAAAAGGGGAAAATTGGCCTGGGCGGGAAGGGAGGGAAGTGCCCGGTATTGAAGTGGTTTTTAATAAAATTTCAAGTTAAAAAAAAAAAGGAATATAATTACACCTTCCAATTATTGGGTAACAATGTTGTCAGCCCTGGTACATCTATAAAATACCAAGAAATCGTGTATTACTAATATATAAAATCTGCTTTTGCTGCCCAATTAATGTGAATTGCATTTTCACTCTCCCATATTTCACTGGGAATCCAATGCAAATAAATAACATTTGGTGACATAGTTTAAATGTGCTGCTGTAAGTCTATCTCCACTTTTGTTAGGAAAAATATAATCTCCATGTTTTTTTAAATACACTACAAGGATTTTCATTGCAGAGTTAGCTAAAACCTTACCATTCGGATTTCGGGGGTTTGGGTGTGGCTAGGCAATGATTCCGTGAGGCCGCAGACAGCAGGAGCTTGTTGAGCTGAGCGGAGCCTAATCCTCTGCAGCCAGCGTCCCAGCCCCCACACCTGCAGCTTACATGCCGGTAACCCAGGCGTCTACACAGCCATGCTACAGCTCCAAAACGCTCTGAGATCACCGCATATTTCCTGAGACTCCTGGGCGGCCTCTCAGGGCTCTACAGCCTCCTCTAAAATGGCGCCGACGCGTCCTTCGGCCACGAGCTCCGCCACCATGGCATCACAGCAGCAGCTGAAAAAAGCCTCTAAGGCAAATTCTAAGGCAAAAATTCAGAGGAGGTGACTAGAGCTCGGTGGCTGCCGTGGGTATCTTTCACTGGGTCAGAGGTTTACTCCAATTCTATTGAGGTGTAGATTTTGCGTAGCATGGGTGTGTGCCCTCCTCCCCTCTCGACCCTTACCCTTTTATGTTGTCAAATTTCTCAAGGGGTTTTTTTTTTTTTCTTTATGTAAGATCCTAGGGGGTCTTACAAGGTCTGGCTATGCCTCTAAATACACGATATTCCCATTAGGGGGAAAGACACATTTTGCACTAAATCCCAAGGAAGGGTCTTCTCAATTTATTTATTAACCCCTTTCATGGGGGGATTATTTGAACACATGCACGTTTGTTTAGATTATTCTTTTTTTTTTTTTTTTTGTGGGTGTGCTTGGATTTGCCACAAGTGTGATATGCTGAGTTTGGATTCACAATGAGCATAATGATGAATAATTTTTTTTTTACACTTCGGGGGGGGGGGGGAGCGGGGGTGTTGGGGTTTTTTTTTTACTCTTTTCTTGTTGTTTATCCTGATGTATGTATTATTATTTTTTTTTTTTTTTATGGTTTAATTGGTCTGTATCTGTAAAAAATAAAACCCAATAAAAATTGTCAAATTTAAAAAAAAACCTTAGCATTCTAGTCACTTCCTACTTCCTGAGGGTTAGATGGATGATGTCCTTCATAATCAAGTGAATCAGTGCCAGTGTTATAATAAGATTAAAGTGCCTGGAAAAGTTGCGTGCCAATCATATGAGCCTGAAGTTAAACTATGGGGCATCTTCCTCTCTATATTGCCATTGGATGCTTTGGAGGTAGCAGCTGAGTGACATTAAAGCCCACAGAACATGAATCTTTGCTGTTTGGTTAAATAACCCACAGGTCTATGTAGTAGCACAGAGTACAGTTATCCAGAATTCCTCAGATTGTATGTATAGCGAAAAAACATTTTTTTTAGTTTTTAATAGAGTAGCAAAGGGTTCAAACCCCTGCCAGTTAATTATTTGATGTCAGTGTACCGTTGGAGAAATTTTCATTTATTTTCAGTCCTAAACTGAGGGGAATTTCTCCTTGGACGGCTGTCCCCAGAACCAACGGCCCTATAAAAACATCTCCCCTTTCCTTTTGTTCTGGGAACAAAATGTTGAATGTCCTCTTTCTTTCCAGATGGCAGGATATATATCCTCCCAAAAGAGAGAGAAGGCATAACCCTTTCCCACCATATCCCAAACGTTAAAAAAAGTAATCCAGAATGTCTTAAGCATTCTACATGACTGCATTATATGCTAATAAATAAATCAACCAGTTCTCTAATTGTACTGTGTGGGTTCATCTTCTATGGACATTGTATTGCAGTAAATTTAATAAGACTGTTGGGGTTGGGGTGTAACACAGAGTGAAGCGTGCAGGATTCCCTGGTGGTAGCAGTTTTCTTATTCAAAATTAAATTCCAAAATTATTTCTGTAGCAAGGATAAATTAAACACTGTGACGAGACCAATCTCTCCCCATTGCATTGGAGGAGCCTGGTTGCCCGCTTGCTGCCTTTGGACTATGGACCAGACTTTAAAAGACTTTGACTCCTGGCGATTAAACTGTATTCGTGGGGTCTGAGTGCCATTCACCTATTCACCAATGTGCACTCAGACCTGAGCTATCTGGGGATATGTAACATGTCTATGTTTAATGTATAAAAAGTAACTTTATATATTTTAAAGCATAATACTGTATTTGGGTCCCCATGTGGATAATGGAGTCTCGCTGTGAAAACTAGTTTTAGCTGCAGAGAGAGGGGGGGGGGATTGTTTCCAGCAGCCCCCTCCTGAGGAATGTCTATTGATTAACTGAGTGCTTTTGTCTAGAGTGGGGAGGCTTTGCTTCTGGGAGTCTGTAATGTGATACATGTCTGTTTGTGTTATAGTCTTCCATTTGGTCCCCTAGGGGAGTGTCCACCAGGTGGGAGACCTGCATAAATACGGGGGCAGGTAGCCCTCAATAAACATACCACTGCTTGAGCCTCACACGGAGCCTTGTCTCGTTCTTGGGGGGATTCCCTGTATGCTGTTGGAGACTGATTGCTAGGAGTGTAAGCTGATGTATGCTTTTCCTGTTCGTCTGCTAGCAGCTATTCGTGAGGTTCCAGGTTGGAGTGCTATTTTGTATCCAGTTCGGGAGTTTGGTGTCCTGCAAGTAGCTGTGCCTGTCTCTCAGAAAGGGGCATATCGCCTAAACGGATTTTAACCCCTTGTCTGCTGAAACGGTCCGTTACAAACACCACTTGTAAACAAAACTAGATTTTGCCTTTACCTTATGATTGGCATAATGGAGAATATGAATTTATATGCTAAAAACAATACAGTATAAAAAAATCATAGGACACAGATAAAACACTTTACACTAATATGTTTACATCTGTTTCCTTATTTCCTCCCCATCACTAAAATGTAAAGTTATTGAGCATTCGACACAATATATCCACTTACTGCGGGAGGCTGATCTTTAGCAAAAAGACCAATAGGTCTCCGCTTCATTTCTTGGCGGAATGTTTTATGTTCTGTTTCTCCAAGTCCAAAGACATAATCAGAGGGAAGTCGTGTAGAAATCTGAATAAACTGATCTTCAAAGGTCATTCCAGGCAAATCAGAGTCCCAGCTGGTGAACAAAATATGAATATTACAATATATGTTACATATCATAGGCATATGGATTTCAATGCTGCTACTAAACAAGAAAAAAATTTGCAGACCCTAAATAGAACTATGGAATGAAAGTCTGCCTATGATGTCTGCCTTCCTTTGTATCGAAGGGCAAATTTCCTATTACAGCTCTGCCTAAATCAACATTCCCAACGAAAAGATAGTTTTTATTTGTGGTTCCCTCTGCAAATTGCAAGAGTGTTTCAGATGGCTCTCCATTTTTCAAAGTATATAGGAAAATTCTCTGTGGATGTCTAGGTTTTAGGTTATTATTTCTATATAAAATGGTGTTGAGCAACCAGTTCAGTAAGCCTATGTTCACATTGATGCAGTGCAATTTTAATCCGGTTTCCAGTGCGATTTCAAGGGGCAATTATATTGAGAATTGATGAGCTTCAGATGGGATTTTATGCAAGTTTTTACTACTGCAACTCATCCCAGCTGTCAACAGCAGGGGCAGGGATGGGTCATCTGTTGTTATGAAGCAAACACCCACCAGCATCCTAACAGTGATTATTTCCTCACTCTCATTTACCCAGAGAGGAGAGAGGTCCCGGGAGAGCCAGCATCGACCTGCATAACAAGCAAGTATATCAGTCAGTGAAACACCACCAAAATACACCTCCAGGCTGGACACACAGTTCCAATCTGGAGTGGGATATAGCAGACACCAGAGCACCATTCGGATGGGACTATCTGACGTTCTATCCGGCCAATAGGGACTCTAAGAAACCTGTGATACAGTCAGTTATAAGGCTCGCGCTCTCGCTGTTTTGAGGGACTGCATCACCGCTTATGGCAAAACATGAATATACAAGTGTGACTTATACCCTTGAAAAAGGCTCCAGGAACGAGCCGAAACGCGTTGGGACGCGAACATAGGAAAACTCTCTAACCACATAGAGAAGCTTCCCATTTATTAAGTCACAACTTTTACAACTGTCACTTCTTCATTACCTTTATCACCTTCTTCACTTAGGGGTCTACAACCCCTCACCCGTATTGCTCTGTACAGTATATATAATGTTTTCTATACAGTAAACAAACCTGATTATTTTTCAATATTGTCTGCATCTCAATTCACTTCCGATCACATTGCCCTTAAAGTCCCCCTTACCCCTAGGCTTGAGGTACCTACCCTTTACACAGTGATTATTTCCTACTGTCAGTAGCAGGGATGAGTCATGAGTTGTTAAAGATCCCGCACCCGCCCGCTTCTTAACAATGATAAGTCATCCCTGCTGTCAGCTGGATTCCCCACTAACAGCAGAATGTAAACAAAAGATCTGGCTTTGAAAAAAAATAGCGTGGTGTCCCCCACCAATCCCAGGCATTTGGGTCTGGTATGGATTTAAGGGGTATCCCACACCGAAAAAAAGAAAGAAAAAAAATAGTGGAATCCCCCCAAAATCCATTCCAGGCCTTTAGATCTGGTGCATATTTTAAGGGGAACGCTACAACAAAACAATGGCGTGGGATCCCCCCACAATTCATACTAGATCCTTATTCAACCATGCAGTCCAGCAGGTCAGGAAAGGGAGAGGACAAGCAAATGCCCCCTGCCTGAACCATATCAGACAACCAGAGACCCTACCCCATGATGTAAAGGGGGTGGGACCACCTGGCAACTTTATCAGTTGGCCTGCCCCCTACGTCATCATGGTGCAGGGTTTCCTATTGATGTCATAAGTGCAAGGTGACCCAACAGTGGTTACCTCACTTCCATGTTAGCGGCAGGGGGGTAAAGCATCTGTCAGTCAGTGAGTGTCAGCAATGTGCGGGCGCTCGCTTGTCCCCTCCCTTTCTTCACCTGCCGGGCTGCATGCTCAGGTAAGTATAGTGACAGTATAGTGTATATCTGTCTTCAGATGACTGGGGAGATTGCATAGTAAACCTTTACACCTACCAAACTGCATTCTATCCTTCCATTATTCTCTCCTGCCTGTTTTCAGAGGATGTTTTTGAGATTGTGAGAAGATATCACATATTTGGTGTAAACTGGAAGCTTTTTTTACAGCTGTAACTGGTAATCCTATCACCTTACCTTAGCCAATTGTTTACTTTTCGCTCCTATTCCAGAGATTTCTATTCCTCATATGAAACTTATCCATACCATTTGCTTATAGCTAGCTATTGTATACTGTATGTTTTCATCTTCAGATCTGTACTTTTCCTGATTTTCTGCTGGTTGGCTGTCACCACTAGATTCTCCTTAAGTTGCACCTTGGGGCTTAACAGCACAACATTCGCAACACTAGTGGCCCTAAAGAATGCCTTGAGGCCCAGTATTGAACTTTGAAATAAGTCCAGCACTTATATTTCCAAGCAGGTATGCTAATCGTATACTGAAGAGAAAGTTCTTGTCAGCAGGTCATTCGGTTTACTTACATGACAGCACCATTGCTCTTCCTTATAATGCGAAGTCCAAATCTTTTCTCTTTAACCACAACCACCTCATACAATCGCTGATCTGTACTACTTGGACTGCTAGGTAAATTCAGTGGTACTGGAACTTCATATCTTTTGTTATTGGGATCAAAGATCTATGAAAAGTTGATAGCAATGGTAAAATTAATAACTTATACCCTAACAACCTACATCAAATTCATAATATCTTTCCAATTCCGAGGCATTAAATACACTGCTCAAAAAAAGTAAAGGAACACTTTTAATAAGACTATAGCATCAAGTCAGTTAAAACTCCTGGGATATTGATCTGGTCAGTTAAGTAGCAGAGGGGGTTGTTAATCAGTTTTAGCTGCTTTGATGTTAATGAAGTTAACAACAGGTGCACTACATGGGCAACAACTAGATGACCTCCAAAACAGGAATAGTTTTACAGGTGGAGGCCACTGACATTTTTTTTCCCTACTCATCTTTTCTGACTGTTTTTCACTAGTTTTGCATTTGGCTAGGGTCAGTGTTACTACTGATAGCATGGGGCGATACCTGGACCCTATAGGGGTTAAACAGGCAGTCCAACTCTACCAATTGATACCATTTGATGCCATTAAATGACCCCCACACTTCCTTGACTTAAATCCAATAGAACACCTCTGGGACTTTATGTTTCGGTCCATCCAACGCCACCAGGTTGCACCTCAGTCTGTTCAGGAGCTCAGTGATGCCCTGGTCCAGATCTGGGAGGAAATGCCCCAGGACACCATCCGTCGTCTCATTAGGAGCAGGCCCTGATGTTGTCAGGCATGCATACAAGCACGTGGGGGCCATACAAACTACTGAGTACCATTTTGAGTTGCTGCAATAAAATTTCAGCACAATGGACTCGCCTGCTGCATCATTCTTTTGCCTCTTCGCCGGCCCGATTCCTTGGCCGGTTCTTCCGGGTGTGGCGCGCCTGCGCACACCCCTCTCCGTGACGTCGTCCACGCCCGGCGTCACCGACGATGACGATCTTCCTTCCGCGCCCGCCGCGTCACCGGATCCTCTTCCGACGTCTCTTCCGGCGGCCACCGTCTGCACCGGTCCTGCGCGATCTTCACCTTCCGCAACTTCGGATGCCGCGACGAGCGGCAACTCGAAACACCGCCGGAGCCAGTCTTCGCCGCCATCTTCTCCCGCCCGCTCGATCAGTCTTCTGAGGAGGCTCATCTCGGCTGAGGTAAGCGGGGGCGCCTAACTCCTCTTCTTCGTCTCTTCTCCTCTTCACAGGAAAGCTGCCGCTGACTTCTTCCTCCCCGACCGCCTGCTGGACTACCGACAGTGGACCACTGCTCCCGCCGACGATGGACTCTGGAACCGCTGGGCTGTCTTCTTTCTTCGCTGCTTGACCGACGGAGTGACGTCTCCTCTGTGAGGGGATCCTTAAATGGGTCCTCTTGAACCCCTTCAGCCAATCAACTTTGAACTCTTCATAGGCGGGAGAAACCGGCTCAGACAGGTCAGGGGCTTATTCTCCCTAGATACTAAAGTAAGCTAACTAAAACCTATAGCCAATCAGCTTAACTTAAAAACTGACAGGCTCTAAACTGCCTGACAACTAAAACTCTGCCTATTCCTTCTCCTAAACTATCCTCACCTGCCACTACCCCATGAATAAAAGGGGCCATTCGTTCCCTTTTCTCTTCATTCTTTTTACTTTAATTTTTGATGTCCCTCTGTAGGGTGATAATTTTCATTTCCATCAAACAATGTGGCATCCTTTCCTTCCTAACACATTACCCAGTCCATACCAGTATAGATTCTAACACATTACCCAGTCCATACCAGTATAGATCCTAACACATTACCCAGTCCATACCAGTATAGATCCTAACACATTACCCAGTCCATACCAGTATAGATCCTAACACATTACCCAGTCCATACCTGTATAGATCCTAACACATTACTCAGTCCATACCAGTATAGATCCTAACACATTACCCAGTCCATACCAGTATAGATCCTAACACATTACACATTACCCAGTCCATACCAGTATAGATCCTAACACATTACCCAGTCCAACCAGTATAGATCCTAACACATTACCCAGTCCATTCCAGTATAGATCCTAACATATTACCCAGTCCATACCAGTATAGATCCTAACACATTACCCAGTCCATACCAGTATAGATCCTAACACATTACCCAGTCCATACCAGTATAGATCCTAACTCATTACCCAGTCCATACCAGTATAGATCCTAATACATTACCCAGTCCATACCAGTATAGATCCTAACACATTACCCAGTCCATACCAGTATAGATCCTAACATATTACCCAGTCCATACCAGTATAGATCCTAACACATTACCCAGCCCATACCAGTATAGATAATAACACATTACCCAGTCCATACCAGTATAGATCCTAACACATTACTCAGTCCATACCAGTATAGATCCTAACACATTACCCAGTCCATACCAGTATAGATCCTAACACATTACCCAGTCCATACCAGTATAGATCCTAAAACATTACCCAGTCCATACCAGTATAGATATCCAGCATGGACTTTTCCCCATTGAGATCTGATGTGTTTTCAAAGTATTCCTTTAATTGTTTTGAGCAGTGTGTATAGTTATATAGTTCCATAGAGGGATCATTTTATAATATTGTGCAATTAACAGCTGTATGCAGTAATCTTATGAATCCAATCGGAAACAATCTCTCAGCAGCCTAGAATGAACTTGTAAAAAACAAATCTAGAAAGTATGATTGTTAGTAAAGGATAATACATTGCTACTTTGGTATAGTCTACAGGTGTCATGGTTGGCTACATTTGTTTTCTTTTTTTCCAGCAAGTGCAGGAAATGTCTGTTGATCTTGCTAGAAATGCAGTGTCATTGTCACAGTGTTAATTCCTGTGGACTAATTAGAATGCAAAACAATAAGATTTTTGTTATGCAGACTACTAATCTTATCATCCTTAACATAATGGAAAAAAACAAAACCAGACATGTTTGATGTCCAGTCCATTACAGCCAGGAACAAGAAGTATTCTTTGCAGGATTACCAGGTAAAAATAAAGCGCATAAAGCCTGAAAAATGAAAAGGAATACAGCCATAAGCAGTTATATGAAATTTGTGTTTTTTTTTTAAGTCCTACCACTCTGCTGCCCTGTTGGACCAAGCGAAAGCTTGGTTCGATCCAATTTCAGACAAACTATGGGTGCTGTTAGAGAGGGCAATGGTGGCGCAGCGAGATCTACCATCTCTGCTTCAGGCCGCATTGACGAAAAGGGAGGTGCACATTCCCAGCCTGTCCTCACTGCGGGCCACACTGGGAGCTTGGGGGGAGGTACAGAGGATGGAGGGAACCCCGATAGCTAAGAGAGAATTAACACTGGCAGCCTATCAGTTCCTGCTTCCCTCCCTGAAAATTCCGAGGACATTGTTCCCGGATACCTTCACATACCATGATGTCCGTGGGCAGGTCGGAACCCCGTCCTCCTTCTTTCATGCACAGCTACACCATTACCACATTAAGTTTCCCAACCCGACTATTGAGGTGCCCTCTGAGATCTGGGACTATTTGCACAAGGAGTATCGTAAAACGAGGGGGTTGTCGTGGTTCTACCATCGTCTGCGCTTCCAGCGTGGATGGGTCAAGTCGGCTAGTATGGTGGCCTGGGAGGGCGACCTTTCAGTGGCATTTTCGGAGCTGGAATGGCGGCTGGCTATTCGCTCCTTTTACACATTTACGCATTGTACTAACCACTGGGAGGTGGCTCTCAAATTTCTCCACCGTAGTTATCTGACACCTGTGAAGATGGCTAAGATGTTCAAAGATGCACCAGTCCTATGCTGGAGGGGGTGTGGGGGCAGAGGTACACTATTCCATCTATTGTGGCAGTGTAGGAACCTGAGAGGATATTGGGCAGCGGTGTTTGCACTACTTATCTCTATAACGGGAATTTCGCTGTCCATGTCCCCAGCCCTAGCTCTATTGAACTTGGGTATTGACAAGGTTCCACGAGCGTTTCGTTGTGTGACCTCTCACATTTTCACAGCTGCTAGGATGTCTGTCACCGCGGCGTGGAGGTCTGTTGATGCACCCATGGTGACAGATGTCATAAATAGGGTTAGAGCCCACTACTCCTATGAACAGTTCTTTGCCAACTCCAGCGATAGAAGCCTGCTGTTTGACCGTGAATGGAGTCCTTGGTTACTAAAGTACCCGAGCTGAGGGGTTTTCCTCTTGCTCGGGCTTGATCTTTACTTGATCACATTATTAATGATGACATATATTTCTATCTGAGGCTGATGTTTAGACCGTCCGGTTGATGGTCTCTGTGTTCATCTGCGTGGATATTGCAAACGTAATGTTCTATAGCATGCTAGAGTTAAGGTTTTTTGTGGACGCACCTCCTGTTAGCTTCGGGAAGCTCTGGGTGTACGCCGGGGGCTGGGTCCCAGCTCCTGCGGGGGTGGGGGGGGGAGGGCGTGGGACCACAGTATTGATCCCCTTGGGGGTGGTCCGGCGGCCCGAACCTTCGGCTCAGCGCGGGGGGAATTGGACTGGGACCTGGTCTCCGGGGGGGGGGGGCCCGGATATTGAATACTGGGGGCTCCAAAAATGTATCCGTCACGGTTTTGTATGGTATACTCTAGTGTGTTTACTATATTTGTTCAATGTTATACAACCATTACGTTTACCTGTACTGTATTTTATGTTTGATGTTTTGAAACTTTAATAAAAACTATTGAAAAGAAATTTGTGTTTTTATCTTTAGATATCTTTCCCTCGCTACCATGTGACTCACTGATGCAGAACGAGTATGTATATATCTGGTGTCCCATCATTTCATGATTATTTCATATCAGTGACCTAGCCAGTAGTAGATAAAACTTAACTATAATAATTGACGCTTGCACCTAAAAAAAAGAAATTATCAGTGGTAGTTCCCTTATATCTATTTTAGGAGGTTTGCTGTGAATACAATGAGGATTGCCTAAACGTTTTCAAAGGCCAACCACTTAATGTGCATTAAAGTAGGGCTAACCCTCAACTGGATGACAGTTTTCTAAAGCACTGTATTGCAAACAACCATTTTTAATACTGTTTTTGACCTTTTTTTGCATTCTGTCCTAGAACTCAGTACTGTTAATCTCCACCGTCCTCTTTTAGACACTTCCTGTCTACATGCACTTGTTTCAATACTTTGGACCTTATGGTAACAACTAAAACTAGAGGAAAGGCGGTTTAACCTTAAAATGCGTAAGGGGTTCTTCACTGTAAGAGCGGTAAGGATGTGGAATTCTCTTCCACAAGCAGTCGTATCAGCAGGGAGCATTGATAGTTTCAAAAAACTAGTAGATGGGCACCTTAGAGACCACAACATACAGGGGGTATACAATGTACAACATACAGGGGTATACAATGTACAACATACAGGGGGTATACAATGTACAACATACAGGGGTATACAATGCACAACATACAGGGGTATACAATGCACAACATACAGGGGTATACAATGTACAACATACAGGGGTATACAATGTACAACATACAGGGGTATACAATGCACAACATACAGGGGGTATACAATGTACAACATACAGGGGGTATACAATGTACAACATACAGGGGTATACAATGTACAACATACAGGGGTATACAATGTACAACATACAGGGGTATACAATGTACAACATACAGGGGATATACAATGCACAACATACAGGGGGTATACAATGTACAACATACAGGGGGTATACAATGTACAACATACAGGGGTATACAATGATACAATGTACAACATACAGGGGTATACAATGTACAACATACAGGGGATATACAATGTACAACATACAGGGGTATACAATGTACAACATACAGGGGGTATACAATGTACAACATACAGGGGTATACAATGTACAACATACAGGGGTATACAATGTACAACATACAGGTGTATACAATGTACAACATACAGGGGTATACAATGTACAACATACAGGTGTATACAATGTACAACATACAGGGGGTATACAATGTACAACATACAGGGGTATACAATGTACAACATATAGATTTGTGGGTTATATATATATATATATATATAACAACCCCCCTTTTTACAATTAGGAGATGGCTGTCACTCCATAATAGAAAATATCTAAAATAAATTACCTTTATAGCAGGATTTCTGTTTTGTTTTTTTTAATCTTTTTTTTTAAATCTGAATGCAACTTTTGACATATTGTTACCATGCTAAAGTTGATATGAAAGTTTAGATATTGTGTTAAGATCTACTTTTCGTTTTAGTACATCCAAAATATGGAACCCCAAAGCTCTGTGGTCATACAGGGTAGAAAAAAATGGCTAAAAATGTGTCCCCACATAGTAGTATCATAATGTTTCCTAAGTCAATTTGCAAGTTTAGAGATTGGCTTTATATCTACTTTTCTTTTTTTACAACATCCAAAAATGTGGAACCACGAAGATCCGCGGTCATAAAGGGTAGAAAAAACGAGTCCCTACATAATAGTATCATAATGTTTCCCAATGTAAACAGTTAAAAAGTACATGTACCTTAAACTGCAACATATCATTTTTATGGTATGTTACTTGAAGACGTAGCCTATTAATTGGTGTAGAAATCGCCCTGTGGAGTTGCATAGCTCTGGGAGGCAAGGACAAGTCCACAATAATACCATCCGGGGTAGTCTGCTCATTGTCAACGGTGTAGCCATAATCTTCTGGATAATAACACCATGGTATGCCAGCAACACTAGACTCCTGAAAACGAGAAGTATTTCATATAGTGAATGGCAAGAAACGCACTGTTTCCTTTTTGTTGTCTGCAATTGCATGTGAATGTGTAAACAGGGTAATCATCAAATATTAAAGCGGAGTTCCAGCCATTTACTCACCTGTCCAACGGTCCAGCGATGCGGCCGCCGGAAGCCTCGATCCTCTCCCTCGGCGCCGGCATCACTGCTGTGGGCACCCGGCTGTTACAGTTTGCGGCTTCACAGCCGGGTACCCACTGCGCATGCGCGAGTCGCGCTGCGCGCCGTGATTGGCCGGCAATCTTCTGGGACCTCTGACATGTCCCAGAAGATTGCAGGGAGGGAGGGGGAGAGGAGAACTTCCGCTCAGGGCGCCGCGGCGCTCCGAGCGGAAGTGGGAGCGGGTACCTGTCAAAACTAGGTACCCGCTCCCCCCCCCCCCCCAAAAAATGACATGCCAAATGTGGCATGTCGGGGGGTCAGGACTCCCTAAAGCGGAAGTTCCACTTTTGGGTGGAACTCCGCTTTAATGCTGCCTTTTCCATAAAATTCAATAACCAAATAACACCAAATTATGTTCATCGACAGCAAAAGTAGCCATTTGGAAACCTCCTGGTTATCTTGACTATATAAATATGTCTATCTGACCTTAAGGCCTCATGCACGCAGGGCGTTAGAAAAAACGTGCTGCAAAGCTAGTTCTGACGCCGGGGAAAAAATCAGCTGTAAAAACGTGCTTTCAGTAGCTTTTTCCATTTGCGTTATTGCACGTTTGGCCACGTCGCTTTTTGCAGCGTTTTTTCTGCCTCCATTCAAAATCAATGGTTCCCCATGATGGAACGGAGGGCGCATCGCAAGTCGGATCAGGATGATCCGACTTGCAGCGCGACTTGCGCTGTGAGAATCTTGAGGGGGAACTCCACGCCAAAATGGAAAAAAACGGCGTGGGGGTCCCCCCAGGTTAAAAAACCAGGCCCTTCGGGTGTGATATGGAATTTGAGGGTAGCCCCAACGCTGAAAAACGGCGTGGGGTCCCCCCAAAATCCATACCAAACCCTTATCCGAGCATGCAGCCCGGCAGGCCAGGAAAGGGGAGGGGACAAGCGAGCGGGCCCCACCCCCCCTGGACCATACCAGGCCACACGCCCTCAACATGGAAGGTGTGGGTGCTTTGGGGAAGGGGGGGCTCTGCACCCCCCCACCCCAAAGCACTTTGTCCCCATGTTGATGAGGACAAGGGCCTCATCCCCACAACCCTGGCCGGTGGTTGTGGGGGTCTGAGGGCAAGGGGCTCATCGGAATCTGGAAGCCCCCTTTAACAAGGGCCCCCCCAGATCCCGGACCCCGTCCCTATGTGAATGGGTATGGGGTACACTGTACCCCTACCCATTTACCCCATAAAAGGCAGTGTAGGTAAATAATGACAGGAGACGTTTTGAAAAGTTTATTAAAAATCTTCATCCGGTCTTCTCTGCTCTGGTCTTCTCCTCTCCACTCTTCTGGTCTTCTGCCCTCCGCTCTTCTGGTCTTTTGCCCTTCTTCTCTTTTGCCTCCTCTAGTCTTCTTCTTTCTTCGGTCCTCCTCAGACGATGTCCCCGGTGATTATGCCGGTCTCCGGTCTCTGCAGCTTATTAAATAGCCATTAGGGGTGTGGCCTCCCGATGACGCCACCAGGCGGCCACGCCCACAATGGCTATATAACAAGCTGCAGAGACCAAAGAGCGGCATAATCACCGGAGACATCATCTGAGGAGGACCGGAGAAAGAAGAAGAGCCAAGGGCAAAAGAGCAGACAGCAAAAGAGCAGAAGAGCGGACAGCAAAAGAGCAGAAGACCAGAAGAGCGGAGGGGGAGAAGAGCGGAGGGGGAGAAGACCAGAGCGGAGAAGACCGGATGAAGATTTTTAATAAACTTTCCAAAATGTCTCCTGTCGTTATTTACATACACTGCCTTTTATGGGGTGAATGGGTAGGGGTACAGTGTACCCCATACCCATTCACATAGGGAGAGGGTCCGGGATCTGGGGGGCCCCCTTGTTAAAGGGGGCTTCCAGATTCCGATGAGCCCCCTGCCCGCAGACCCCCACAACCAACGGGCAGGGTTGTGGGGATGAGGCCCTTGTCCTCATCAACATGGGGGCAAGGTGCTTTGGGATGGGGGGGTGCAGAGCCCCCCCTGCCCCAAAGCACCCACACCCCCCATGTTGAGGGTGTGTGGCCTGGTATGGTCCAGGGGGGGTGGGGCCGCTCGCTCATCCCCTCCCCTTTCCTGGCCTGCCGGGCTGCATGCTCGGATAAGGGTTTGGTATGGATTTTGGGGGGGGACCCCACGCCGAAGGGCCTGGTTTGGAACCTGGGGGGGGACCCCCAAGCTGTTTTTTCCCATTTTGGCGTGGATTTCCCCCTCAAGATTCTCACAGCGCAAGTCGGATCATCCTGATCCGACTTGCGGTGCGCCTTCCATTCGAATCAATAGGCTCCCATAGGGAACCATTGATTTTGAATGGAAGAAAAAAAAAAACGTATAACGTGGCTTAACGCACGTTAAGCAACGTTATAGCAACGTTATTCAGCCTTTAGCAGCGTCAGGCGTTTTTAACGCTCTAACGCTGGTCCTCAGAACGCGCAGGCCGTGGGTTCTTCTTGCAGCTTAAAAACGCCTATGCCACTTACAGCTCAAAAACGTCTGTGTGTGCATGAGGCCATAGAATAACACAAAGGGGTTGTTTTTAAGCTGCAAAAATAAAACGCCTGATGCTACTAACAGCAGCTGTAAAAACGCCCTGTGTGCATGAGGCCTAAATGTTTTTACTAGTATACTTTACGACTAAGCTCACTTTGTGGGTGCAATGTGTTAGAGGCAGGGAACCAGGTGGATAGTATAGATACCATGTGTGTCATTTTCAAATTAAGAGAGCACTCATTTGTCATTTACAATCAACTACAAACTAGTTAAAGAAAATCTCTCTTGAAATACATGTAGCAATTCCAATTCAGAGATGTAGGTTTATGCTTCCACCTTCAAGAAATCTGAACACTGGCAAACAAAGCTGTACAACAGATCACTAATAGTAAACCTATTTTTCTATTAATAGCAAAATATTTGATGGACTTTGTGGCACAACAAGCAACAAATGGAACAAATCCCCCCCCCCCCTTTGGAAGCAGACCCAGCCCCCGACCGTGGCCATGTGGCTTAATAAAGTCAAATGCATTAATGAAATGGAAGATCTGATGGCAACGGAGAGGGGAACCAGAGAGAAATTTACGAAACGCTGGTTCTACTGGCACGACTCTCAGCGGATTACCGCGATCTGCTGCTTTAATGCTCTGTAATTGTGGGTGCTGGTGGGTCCCCCCCCCCTTATCTTTCTCTCTTACCCCTCTTTTTTCTTCTCATTTCTCCCCTTGCTGTCCCTCCTATACCCCCTTTTTTTATTATTCTGTCTGGTTTACTTTTGCAGGCATGTTTCTCTGCTTATTTGTCAGGATCCACATCTTGCTCCCAGACGGACGTACTGGTGTCGATCCCCCCCTGCCGCTGAGGAGTTCTTGGGGGAAAGTTGGGGGGCGACCCCCCGCGTGCCTGATACCGGCCATGTGTTGGATGCCGGTGGTGTCGGGGGTTTGCCCCGCGATGGCCCTTGGGCTCCGGACTATACACTTGGTACCATATTTCCTTATGTGCTGGGCTCTAGGGGATCGGAATGCTGGTGTTTAAGTATCGGGGGCTACACGCCCCCATGCTCCACTATGTTATTATCCTGTTATTCCATGCTGTCTGAATTGGCCGAGAGCTATGTTTCCTACTTTTACATTGTTACTGCTTATTGTGTTTATCTGGTGGCTTGTAATATGTTGTAAGGGGGGATGGGTGCGCTGATAGTGTGTTGAAGCTGCTCCCGGTATTCAGTGCTTTTGAATATAGATAAATGTATATGTGGTGTGGGTTGCGCTAAACAACAAATAAATAATGAATATATAACATATATCTATGTGTGAACCAAATCAACAAAAGTAAATATATATAACATATATCAATCTGTGAAGCCAATTAATAATGCAAATCCATTGGTGCATAAACATAAAAGTTCATAAGTGTCCATAAATATTTTGCAGGTGAGTAGAATTGTATTCTATCCGAATAATACGTGTATCCACCACCGAGTGAAATTCATCCTTACCAAACGGAAATAAATACTGTCTCAGTAGAAGTCCTATGGGAAGAAACCGGTCAGATTAGGAGGCGCACACGTCACACACAACTTGCGGTCCGTGCTGCAGCCGGCCGCAAGCCTTTGCAGGAATTTGTATGCCTATGTTATGCTGAATACAAGACATCTAATTGTAAGTGCATTATCAACTGTTTTTTGAATAAATCTCAAGGGTAATACACTATTAGCCCTCTTTTTTCCTTTAATACACGGTGGTTTTGTGAGCTTGTAAAGAAGGATGAGGCTGTGTTTCTTGCTGGTACTCGTTGCCATCTAGTGGAGAAAGAAAGGTAGAGCGGTTCTACATCCCACTTCAGGATTTTAAAGAGGAAGCAAGGCGGTGGTTTCACTGAACAAGTGCATACCTATTACCATCTGGTAAGAGGCTAATTCTTGGTGATTTACACGTGGTGTTTGTTCACAAGGAGATTGGATATTTTTTCAGCACAAGAAAATATAGTTGCACCTTATTTATTTCCGTTTGGTAAGGATGAATTTCACTCGGTGGTGGATACACGTATTATTCGGATAGAATACAATTCTACTCACCTGCAAAATATTTATGGACACTTATGAACTTTTATGTTTATGCACCAATGGATTTGCATTATTAGGTGGCTTGTAATATGCCTTATTTTTTGTTTCAATAAACAAATTTATAAAAAAAACAAAAAACAAATGGAACAAAATTAATGTTGGATTCATTTGTTATGTTATGATTCAGAGATTCTGATGGATCCACCTCCATCTAACCCAAACACAGTAAGAAGGAATCATTTTATTTCATGTTTATACCTTACAGTATTTATTGCAAAATGTTTCCATTTCATATGCAGTGCATTTTTTATAAAAATGTAATGCAAAAAGAATTTGCTCATTATCCAAGAGTCAAAGGCTACCCTGCCACTCTCATCCGAATAAAACAAACAAATCCGAATTAAAACATATTCATTTGTTATGTTTATGTTGAATTCATTTCCTTTTCCCCAACTGGCTTTGTTTGTTGGGCCACGCACCTACAAAATAAACTCTCAAGTTCAACCCTAAAACAAGAATCTTATTAGAATATTCAAGCCATGCTTACTGGAATAAAAACAAATGGATACAAATAAATTTAGATCATTCGTTATGTTATTTGGCATTCTTCAAACATTAACAAAATGCCCAAACTATCGCGTCATGTCACCCGAAAGAGATGGATGAATACAAACTATTTCATTTTTTTTTTGTTATAATTTACTTTGGATTAGTTGAAATTTATTTCAGATTTTTTGAAACTCATTATTGTGAATTGCAGATTCAGATGTATTTCATCCGAATTTCGATTTGTAAGGTAACAAATCGCACTTGTTTAAAAACATAATATATTGCAACTTACCAAGTCTTTGATAAGTTTACTGCATTATTGTTCTTGAGGTTAAGAACATTTTTAGCAAGTACAAAAAATACTATTGTTTTGGCCAGGAGAAGGGAAGGTGTTTATAGCCCAAATCAGGAGAGCAGCCCTAGGATGACAACATTGATCCTCCATAGATACAGCGCAGTGAGTGAATATGGTCATTCCAGGGCAGGAAGCATGTTACTGACAGGCATGGGCGTCCGCAGAACTTTTTTCAGGGGGGGGCATAATTTTAAGGTCACCCATGCTCCGCCCCTTTTCAAAGATGTCATGAAGGGGTGGTGCTTAGTCATTATACTTATTTTGAGTATATTTCCTTAAAGCATGTTATACAGCACAGTGCTTTGCTGTGTAATTTAGCCCCTTCTATCACCTAAAATACCTGGCTGATCCTGCCTGGCTATGTCCTCCCCTCTGTAAACTGACCACGGTATACCATGGCGGCTGAGCCCTGACACCGTGGTCAGTGTGCGTGCCTCCGTCATCCGCAGCCCTCCTGTCCTCCTCTGACCTCTCTCCCTTCCTCATTCCCTGCCTGTCTGCTCCTGCGTCAGTGCCCACCCCCCTCCTCACCTGCTGCTGTAGTTTCATTTAAAGTTCCATATCCTGTCTACAGTCTGTTTAATAATCCTGTGTGCCCCTGTGTCTGTTTTTTTTATAAAAATAAGCCATTCTTTAAAAGTATAGAGTGCACTCGCCGCTCACGTGACCCGCCACCTCTCTCCTCCTCTCCTCTTCCCCTCCTCCTCCCCTCCCAACTGACATCAGTGAGTAATCCTTGACCCCGACCGCTGCAGGCAGCTGTCAGCCGGAGAGAGGAGAGAGCCGACGGGTCACGTGAGCGGCGCTCAGCCCTCTGAAAACTGGTAAAGAACAGCTTATTTTTTTAAAACACAGACACACAGGCACACATGATTATTAAACAGAACAGACAGGATGGTATAAAGTGGCTTAACAACCACTTAAAAGGGGAAGTTGAGATTCCAAGGGGGGCATTTGCCCCCCCCCTTGCCCCTACCTGCGGATGCCCATGCTGACAGGGTCACCAGGTGTAATTTAGGGAAAAAGGAACCTAATGCAACCAACATATCTAAGGACTGGTGAGCTACAATATAATCATTTTTTTTTAGGGAGGGATAGTTTTTCAACACACACACTTTAATACTAGGAATAACCAATTATACATACTTCCCAGATGCAGCCACGATCATTACATTTTTTTGCATCAGCATTAGGTTCAGGGTAGCAATCAAACTTTTCTGAATCGGTTATACCTCCAGGACCCAACTGATCCCATTCCACAGTGTATGATTCTCCCAGTGTCAGTTGGAGACCGGTTATGTGTAGAACCTACAGAGAGAAATTGCAGAGTAGTTTCTTTGAATACAAACATTTTTATTGAGCTTTGTAAACAAGAAAAGCCAAAAAAGAACATAACCAAAGTATGACATTTCGAACATAGAAAGGTAAATGAAATTAAAAAAAAGGTATACAGCATATCAAGTTATGTAAGGCAGCGGTATCACATGCTTCATAACTAAGGACATAGTCAAGTGTTCATAGAAGGCAAAGAATAATAGAACATATCAAAGATCTGGCTGAAAAGAAGAGCATGGAGATCTTTGTCGCAATGACTGCGACATAGTATATTAGATTTTAGAGCCTGACTATACCAATTTTCTTATATGCATACTTCGGAAAAAATTAACAATAACAACATTAACAAAATGTTCCTGAGATATGAGTTATTGTCGGGGGTAGAACCCCCCCAGTAGACCACCGAGTGCTGAACATAGGTAACCCAACGAAACCTAAAACACGATCAACCCGTAGACCAATTCTCACATTTTTTATGGAAGATATGCATAGTGTCATATACAGTGCTGTATCTTGGCCTAGGCCAACAAGGCCCAGGCCTAGGGCGGCACTTTGCAGGGGGGCAGCAAAAAGCTGCAACCCTGCACAAAAAAAAAAAAAAAACAGCCTCCTCCTGGCACGAAAAGGGTTCCCACCGGCTTGCGCTAATCTTTTTGTATAGTGCCAGTCTTATGTGGTGAATTGGGCCGGAGGGCAGGGTCCAGGAGGCAAATCAGTCTGGTACCCCCATAAAGCGGTCACACTGCTACCTACCATTATGATAATACCAGCCGGTCAGGACATTCGGACAGACCGCAGGCCCGCCGACCACACTTAATACAACTGGCCCAACGGCCGCCAATGCTAATAAGTGTGGCACTGCAGCCAACTGCTCCGCCTACTCTCCTCTGCCCCCAGGCACTGATGGGCACTCATATGCTGCACTGATGGGAGCTAATAGACTGTACTGATGGGCACTAATATGCTGCTCTGATGGCCACTGATGAGGCGGCAATGGTGGGTACTGATAATCTGCACTAATGAGGCTGCATTGATGAGGCAGCACTGATAGGCTGCACTGATGGGCACTAATGAGGCTGAACTTATGGGAACTGATGAGGCTGCACTGGTTGTGGTCTTATACAGGAAGGGGTGTGGCCTTTACAGGAAGGGGTGGGTCATTTAATTTAGGGGGTGCACAAGTTTAGTCAGGCCTAGGGCAGCACAAAATCTAAATACGCCACTGGTCATATAGGGTGTGATGGACTCTTTCCATACTCCGAATTGCCTCCATTCTCGACATTACCTGAGTCCAAGGGACCGTCTCCGACCGCCAGTTAAGGGCTATCGCCCATAGCATGGAGCAACATAATGTGTGTGCTAATCTCTGAATTGGTGCAGGGGCACCAGGAATTTTAGCAAATAATAGACCCATCTGGGGGGTAATGGATATTCTTGATGTCATTATTTGAGAGATTACTTCTGATACCCTGTTCCACACCGTAGATAGTCTGTCGCATTCCCAAAAGGTGTGATATAAGGTGCCCGGAGCATCACAGCCACGAAAGCAGCGGTCGGAGACCCCCTGATAAAACCTGTGTACCCCGTCAGGGGTAAAGTACCACCTAGTGTGAAGCTTCACTACAGTGTCCTTCACTGACATGCAGAGTAGTTTCTTATCTTAAATCTAATATATATATATTTTTTCTTAGTAAAGAGAAGTGTGTACTGGTCTACTTAGCCTGATACTCCCTAATTTATACTAGGAAAACTGGAAAAATAATAATAATAATAAATAATAACAATATATGCAACATTATCTCTGATTCTTAACCACTTGCCGACCGCCGCACGACTATTTACGTCAGCGGTCAGCCCCTCACAGGCAAATTGACGTAGGGCTACGTCGCTTGCTTGTGAGGGTCTAGGGAGCGAGCGCGCGCCCCCGGAGGCACGCTCCCGCTCCCGCGTGGTCACGGACCCCCCCCGCGCGTGTGACCAGTGGACCCGATGTCCGCCGGCCACTCGGCGATCGGCGGGGGAGAGGGAGAATGTCAGGCAGCTTGTGTAAACAAGCCACCTGTCATTCTCCTCGCTGTAAAGACACTGATCACACGGATCTACTGTGTAGATCCATTGATCAGTGTCCTTACAGCTCAAGCCACAGCCAATCACAGTAGAAAGCACGCCCCTAGGGACACACACAGCCCCTCCCTCCCAAATAAAGTTAACCCCTTCACTACCAGTGTATTTTTACAGTAACAGTGCATATATATAGCACTGATTACTGTAGAAATGTCACTGGTAACCCCAAAAGTGTCAAAAATGTCAGTCAAGGGTCCGATCTGTCCACCGCAATGTCGCAGTACCGCAAAAAAATCGTAGATCGCCGCCATTACGCGTTAAAAAAAAAAAACAACAAAAATGACAAAAATCTTTCCCTTTGTTAGTAAACGCGATAACTTTTGCGCAAACCAATCAAAATATGCTTTTTGCGATTTTTTTTTACCAAACATATGTAGCATAAAACAAATTGGCCGAAAATGTTAAAAAATTTAGATTTTTACATTTTTTTTGGGGGGAATTTCATATAAAAAAATGTGAAAAATATTGCTATTTTTGCAAAATTGACGCTTTTTTTTGTTTATAGCGCATGATCAAAAAATCGCACAGGTGATCAAATACCACCAAAAGAAAGCTCTGTTTGTGGGAAAAAAAGGACGCCAAATTCGTTTAGGTACAGCGTTGCACGACCGCGCAATTGTCCGTTAAAGTCACGCAGTGCCGAATCTCAAAATACCCCCTGGTCGGAATGGGGGTAAAATCTTCCGGGGCTTAAGTGGTTAACAAAGTTAATTATGTGAGATTGGCCAATTGCTTCCTAAGACATCTGTAATGTATCATAGTGGGACATTAATAAAAAGGTGATTTAGATGCTTTTGAAAGGTGTATTCTCATGGAACATTTGTGTATTTTATTATTTAAAGAACACATTTGTTACTAACACAGAGAAACCATGTGGTCTAATATATGAACTATATTAATGGGTTAATATTTATTATGGACGTTTGCTCAACTTTGATGCTTAACCACTTTACCACCGGAGGATTTTCCTGCTAAAAGACCAGGGGGTTTTTTGCGATTTTTTACTGCGTGACTTTAACGGACAATTGCGCCTAAACGAATTTGACGTCCTTTTTTTCCCACAAACAGAGCTTTCTTTTGGTGGTATTTGATCACCTGTGCGATTTTTTGATCACGCGCTATAAACAAAAAAAGAGCGTAATTTTTGCAAAAATAGCAATATTTTTCACATTTTTTTATATGAAATTCCCCCCCAAAAAATGTAAAAATCAAAATTTTTTAACATTTTCGGCCAATTTGTTTTACGCTACCTATGTTTGGTAAAAAAAAATCGCAAAAAGCGTATTTTGATTGGTTTGCGCAAAAGTTATCGCGTTTACTAACAAAGGGAAAGATTTTTGTCATTTTTGGTGGGTTTTTTTTAACGAGTAATGGCGGCGATCTGCGATTTTTTTTGCGATACTGCGACATTGCGGCGGACAGATCGGACCCTTGACTGACATTTTTGACACTTTTGGGGGTACCATTACTGCAGTAATCAGTGCTATATATATGCACTGTTACTGCAAAAATGACACTGGCAGGGAAGGGGTTAACTGTATTGGACAGGGAGGGGTTAAGTGTGTCCTAGGGGCGTGATTCTAACTGTAGTGGGACATCGCTATTGGTGTAAAAACAAAGATCAACGGTTCTACATAGTAGAACCGTCTGATCTTCATTCTTACACAGGGAGAACAGACAGGTGGCTTGTTTACATAAGCCGCTCTGTCTTTCTCCCGCTGTACCGGCGATCGTAGTGTGAGCGGCGGACATCGGGTCCACCAGTCACACGCCCGCACTCCTCCGTGAACGAGCCGAGGTGGGCGCGCGCCTCGGCGGGCGCGGCCTCGCCCGCTATTGGCTCTAAAAGGAGTGACAGGCGAGCGACGTAGATCTACGTCACTCTGCCTGGCCGGGGCTGACTGCCGCAGTAAATATACTGTGAGCAGTCGGCAAGTGGTTAAAAGAGAAGTATGGCTTTTTTTTTTTTCAAAAATCATAATTCCCTAGGTGGATGTGGCATCACTCCGATGCTGCATCTGTCCCCTGCCCACTCTAAGACTGAGAATGGAGCAATCAAAGGCTGTTGACCGCTTGGTTCTCAGAGCTCTGTGAGAAGAGAGCTGGTGACTGAGTTACCGACTCTTTGCTCTGCCACCTCCCCACTCACTGGAGTGCTGGGCTGTGGAGGGGGCAGGAGTGGCTGGCTTAGGCTTTCAGTGACTGGCTGAGAGGCTGAGCCAGGTGCTGGTCCAGGGTTTTGGGCAGATCCCAACTGTGCCTGGACCACCTCTGTGATGTCAACCAGCAGCGGGCTTCAGCCTGCTGTCTGCTGAAAATGGGTAACAGGAGTGCAGAACAAACTGTACTCCTGTGATTCACAGGAGAAGTACAGCCAAACAAGCTTTGGCTATATTTCTCCTTTAACCACTTAACCCCCGGAAGATTTTACCCCCTTCCTGACCAGGGGGTATTTTGCGATTCGGCACTGCGTGATTTTAACGGACAATTGCGTGGTCGTGCGACGCTGTACCTAAACGAATTTCACGTCCTTTTTTTCCCACAAACAGAGCTTTCTTTTGGTGGTATTTGATCACCTGTGCGATTTTTTGATCATGCGCTATAAACAAAAAAAGAGCGCCAATTTTGCAAAAATAACAATATTTTTCACCTTTTTTTATATGAAATTCCCCCCAAAAAAATGTAAAAATCAAAATTTTTTAACATTTTCGGCCAATTTGTTTTATGCTACCTATGTTTGGTAAAAAAAAATCGCAAAAAGCGTATTTTGATTGGTTTGCGCAAAAGTTATCGCGTTTACTAACAAAGGGAAAGATTTTTGTCATTTTTTGTTGTTTTTTTTTTTAACGCGTAATGGCGGCGATCTGCGATTTTTTTTGCGGTACTGCGACATTGCGGCGGACAGATCGGACCCTTGACTGACATTTCTGACACTTTTGGGGTTACCAGTGACATTTCTACAGTAATCAGTGCTATACATATGCACTGTTACTGTAAAATTACACTGGTAGTGAAGGGGTTAACTTTATTTGAGAGGGAGGGGCTGTGTGTGTCCCTAGGGGCGTGCTTTCTACTGTGATTGGCTGTGGTTTCAGATGTATGAAGAGTGATTGACGGTTCTACATAGTAGAACCGTATGATCATCCTTCATACACCGGGGAGAATGACAGGCAGCTTGTTTACACAAGCCGCCTGACTTTCTCCCTCTCCCCCGCCGATCGCTGAGTGACCGGCGGACATCGGGTCCGCCGGTCACACGCGCGGGGGGGGGGGGGGGGTGCGTGACCGTGCGGGAGCGCGCCTCTGGGGGCGCGCGCTCGCTCCCTAGACCCTCACAGGCTAGCGACGTAGACCTACGTCGCTTTGCCTGTGAGGGGCTGACTGCCGACGTAGATCTGCGTTAGGCAGTCGGCAAGTGGTTAAGGGTCATTATCAGTGCAGGATTTACCTACTTCCAGGAAGTGTCACAAAAACATGAATTATTAATCCATGTAAGAAAACAGCATGAATAATCTTACCTGTAACTATGAAGAGAACTGAACAACATTGGCACTGTTAGTGGGCTATGAGGATAGGAGCTGAGCACCATTGTTTTAGAATGTGTTACCTAAGATTTAGAATGGTATACTATACACAGAGTATGGTGTATAAGTACTAAACTGGACAAGAACACTGTAAGAAGATTATTATAATAGGGGGACTTTGGGCAATCAAGAAAAATTAAACAGTCACAAAATGTCAATGTTTATGCTAATAAATGTGTAAAAAATGAAGATTATTTCTTGCCTTGTAAGAATCATATCTGTAGGTATGGCCTGAAGACTGAATGACACCACCTTTTTTTACTACGACACTTGTGGTACCAGCGGGCAGTCCCATTATTTTTATTTCTTCAAACTTTAGATTGTTGGGGTCTTTAAATACAGCTTGTTTTGCTTCAAGAGTTAGAACATTCTAAAAGATAAAAAAAAGAAATTAATAAACCTGGAATGGTTATATAAATGGTATTGTATACATAAATGGTATATGCATTTTCAGGCAATACTGTTAAGAAATGCACTACTTTCCAACCTCTTTTGATACGGCTCAAGAAGGGATGAGCAAATATATGAGATATTTTTCTTCAATTTTAAGAAAATTATATACATTTAGCTGAAATGTTGCCATTTCCAGAATGCATTGGAGTCAACGAATAAAGTGAAATCAAGGACATTTGCATTATTTGGATTTTACAATTGGTTTTAACCACTATCTACTATCTACGTCAGCGGTCAGCCCCCTCACAGGCAAAGTGACGTAGGGCTACGTCGCTAGCTTGTGAGGGTCTAGGGAGCGAGTGCGCGCCGCCGGAGGCGCGCTCCCGCGTGGTCACGGACCCCCCCGCGCGTGTGACCGGCAGACCCGATGTCCGCCGGTCACTCTGCGATCGGCGGGGGAGAGGGAGAAAGTCAGGCGGCTTGTGTAAACAAACCGCCTGTCATTCTCCCCTGTGTATGAAGGATGATCATACGGTTCTACTATGTAGAACCGTTGATCACTCTTCATACATCTGAAGCCACAGCCAATCACAGTAGAAAGCACGCCCCTAGGGACACACACAGCCCCTCCCTTTCAAAAAAGTTAACCCCTTCACTGCCAGTGTATTTTTACAGTAACAGTGCATATATATAGCACTGATTACTGTAGAAATGTCACTGGTAACCCCAAAAGTGTCAAAAATGTCAGTCAAGGGTCCGATCTGTCCGCCGCAATGTCGCAGTACCGCAAAAAAAAAAAATCGCAGATCGCCGCCATTACGCGTTAAAAAAAAAACAACAAAAATGACAAAAATCTTTCCCTTTGTTAGTAAACGCGATAACTTTTGCGCAAACTAATCAAAATACGCTTTTTGCGATTTTTTTTTACCAAACATAGGAAGCATAAAACAAATTGGCCGAAAATGTTAAAAAATTTAGATTTTTACATTTTTTTTGGGGGGGGGGGGGGGGAATGTGAAAAATATTGCTATTTTTGCAAAATTTACGCTCTTTTTTTGTTTATAGCGCGTGATCAAAAAATCACACAGGTGATCAAATACCACCAAAAGAAAGCTCTGTTTGTGGGAAAAAAAGGACGCCAAATTCGTTTAGATACAGCGTCGCACGACTGTGCAATTGTCCGTTAAAGTCACGCAGTGCAGAATCGCAAAATACCCCCTGGTCAGGAAGGGGGTAAAATCTTCCGGGGCTTAAGTGGTTAAATTATTCTAAATGTTTACAGAAGCTCTTTTAAGCAACCTTGAACCTGTTTTGGAGCCAAAAAATATAAGCCTTTATTCTTTGCTTATATACAAAGTGATGTCACCCCTTTGAATGCCCCCAGATTATAATGCATTTATTCATTACAATTTTACTGTAAGTTTAAAAGCATAGTAACTGGTATGTAGGTTGATATATAATACCCCTCTGAAATTTTAGATCCTGTATATAACTTGTACTCTAAATATTATACAGCAGTATTGCTTTCACTTAAGCTTTTTTATATCATAAATTTCCCCTATAGACTTAACCACTTAAGCCCCGGAAGATTTTACCCCCATTCCGACCAGGGGGTATTTTGCGATTCGGTACTGCGTGAATTTAACGGACAATTGCGCGGTCGTGCGACGCTGTACCTAAACGAATTTGGCGTCCTTTTTTTCCCACAAACAGAGCTTTCTTTTGGTGGTATTTGATCACCTGTGCGATTTTTTGATCACACGCTATAAACAAAAAAAGAGCGTCAATTTTGCAAAAATAGCAATATTTTTCACATTTTTTTATATGAAATTCCCCAAAAAAAAAATTTAAAAATCAAAATTTTTTTACTTTTTCGGCCAATTTGTTTTATGCTACCTATGTTTGGTAAAAAAAATCGCAAAAAGCGTATTTTGATTGGTTTGCGCAAAAGTTATCGCGTTTACTAACAAAGGGAAAGATTTCTGTCATTTTTGTTGTTTTTTTTTTTAACGTGTAATGGCGGCGATCTGCGATTTTTTTTGCGATACTGCGACATTGGGGCGGACAGATCGGACCCTTGACTGACATTTTTGACACTTTTGGGGTTACCAGTGACATTTCTACAGTAATCAGTGCTATATATATGCACTGTTACTGTAAAAATACACTGGTAGTGAAGGGGTTAACTTTATTTGGGAGGGAGGGGCTGTGTGTATCCCTAGGGGCGTGCTTTCTACTGTGATTGGCTGGGGCTTGAGCTGTATGGAGACTGATCAACGGATCTACATACTAGATCCGAGTGATCAGTATCCTAACAGCAAGGAGAATGACAGGCAGCTTGTTTACACAAGCTGCCTGACATTCTCCCTCTCCCCCGCCGATCGCCGAGTGACCGGCGGACATCGGGTCCGCCGGTCACACGCGCGGGGGGGCCCGTGACCACGCGGGAGCGCGCCTCCGGGGGCGCGCGCTCGCTCCCTAGACCCTCACAAGCTAGTGACGTAGCCCTACGTCACTTTGCCTGTGAGGGGCTGACTGCCGACGTAGATCGGCGTTAGGCAGTCGGCAAGTGGTTAAAGCGTAACTTTACCTTAAAAGGGAAGTTCCATTGATAACGCTTTTGCCACCTATTTTTGGCAGGTACCCACTCCAACTTCTGCTGCAGTTACCTAAGTGATTGCAGCAGAAGCTCTCAACCACCGTCAACCTCCTGGAATATGTCACAGGTCCAAGGAGGCTGTGGGACCATTCACAGAGTTCAACAAGGTTCTCACATTGGGGAGCCAGCTGTAAAGCCACAAGGAATCACAGCAGGGTTTCCACAGTCAGCATAGTAGCACCAGGGACCTGAAGACCCGCAAAGAACAGACCAGGTGAGGACAGTGATGTTCCTTGGACAGGTAAGTGTCTATTTATTAAAAATCAGCAGCTATACTGTTCAGTTTTTGCCTTACCAACAGTGGATAAAAAAATGCATGACCATTAAATTATGTGGAACCCTTCACACCAGTGTGTTTTTTTAATAAATTCTTTATTTATCAAGAAAGGCATACAACACGAGCATGAAAATCAACAGTTGACGCCCTTCGAAGAAGTCGGAAATGACGAAACGCGTCAAGGCATGAACCTTACGGCGACCGGAAGTACACAGGGGACACGAGCGGAGGCTTTGGAGGTCCGGGACACCAGCGTGGAGAGGGTGAGCTGGACCACCATTGCCCACTACGTTACCCGGGGTGCTTATGCATTGATGAAAGCGCATTAACATTTATATTTGTGAGTGCATTGTATTTTGGGTTCTTGGGAATAAAGGTTTACTGGTGTTTAGCAATATTACGCTAGTGCGGCTACTTTTTTGTTTCACCCTATGCTTGCTGGACGGCTGGTGTACTGTGAGGACAAGAGACGCACGCCACTATAGGAGGCATTATATCTGCAGCGGAAGCCGATCTCGCAGGAGAGGTTTTTACTAGTGTTGAGCGAACACGGACTGTATTATTCGTGTTCGTACCGAATAATTGGATTTTTTGTACCCGAACACGGACACGGACACTTTACTGTATGTTCGGGTAAAAATCCGTGTTCGGTCGTTTTATTTCCGGGTTTTGCATGCTTTGGCGCTCTTTTCATGGCGGGCTTTCAACAGCCAATCAACAATCGTTTAACTGGTGTGCCTTAAGCCATCCCAGCCATGCCTGCAAATGTCTCAGTAGCTGTGATTGGCCGTCTGAAGCATGTGACCAAGTCTTTATAAGTTCGAGGCAGCCGCAGCGGCGTCATTATGCTGCTTAGATTCAGGGACAGAGAGCACACATCAACGTGCTGGCTGCTGATTAGGGAAAGATAGGCAGGAAAAAACCATTTGTGTCCGGATAGAATTGAGGGACAGGTCGGAGTGTTTAGGCAGGGCGAGTTGTAGGCATTTTAGGGATAGAGTCTGCTGAATTATATAGGGTCAGTGTCTTCTACAAACTACAATCGATATTGCTGTGTGGGGGGTGGGGTGAATCTGCACTCAATCCTGATCTACGATCTCTTCTCAATCCTGTTAGGGACAGAGTCTGCTGAATTTTAGGGAAACTGTGTTCTACAAACTACAATCGATATTGCTGTGTGGGGGGTGGGGTGAATCTGCACTCAATCCTGATCTACGATCTCTTCTCAATCCTGTTAGGGACAGAGTCTGCTGAATTTTAGGGAAACTGTGTTCTACAAACTACAATCGATATTGCTGTGTGGGGGGTGGGGTGAATCTGCACTCAATCCTGATCTACGATCTCTTCTCAATCCTGTTAGGGACAGAGTCTGCTGAATTTTAGGGAAACTGTGTTCTACAAACTACAATCGATATTGCTGTGTGGTGTGGGATTGGAGATAGGCAGGTGTCAGTGATCCACATCCATTTTTCTGTGTGTGAGCTGCAGTGAACACAATCTTTTTGGGCTGCAGTGAACACAATCTTTTTGGGCTGCAGTGAACACAATCTTTTTGGGCTGCAGTGAACACAATCTTTTTGGGGTGCAGTGAACAAAATCTTTTTGGGGTGCAGTGAACACAATCCTTTTTGGTGTGCAGTGAACACAATCTTTGTGGGGTGCAGTGAACAAAATCCTTTGTGGGGTGCAGTGAACACAATCTTTTTGGGGTGCAGTGAACAAAATCCTTTTTGGGGTGCAGTGAACAACATCCTTTTTGGGGTGCAGTGAACACAATCTTTTTGGGGTGCAGTGAACAAAATCCTTTGTGGGGTGCAGTGAACACAATCTTTTTGGGGTGCAGTGAACACAATCTTTTTGGGGTGGAGTGAACAACATCCTTTTTGGGGTGCAGTGAACAAAATCCTTTTTGGGGTGCAGTGAACAAAATCATTTTTGGGGTGCAGTGAACACAATCTTTGTGGGGTGCAGTGAACACAATCTTTTTGGGGTGGAGTGAACAACATCCTTTTTGGGGTGCAGTGAACAACATCCTTTTTGGGGTGCAGTGAACACAATCTTTTTGGGGTGCAGTGAACACAATCTTTGTGGGGTACAGTGAACAGAATCTTTGTGGGGTGCAGTGAACAAAATCTTTGGGGGGTACAGTGAACACAATCTTTGTGAGGTGCAGTGAACACAATCTTTGGGGGGTACAGTGAACACAATCTTTGTGGGGTGCAGTGAACACAATCATTGTGGGGTGCAGTGAACTCAATCTTTGTGGGGTACAGTGAACACAATCTCATACTGAAGGTTTGAGGGTGCTGCCTGTTCCATACTCCCCCTACTCCTCATCTAGCCTTTTAGGGGTACAAACAATAGTAATTGGGGCCTAGTGTGGTTGTGTACGTGTGATATACATACACTTTTTTGGGATCATATTTTCTATTCCGCTATTTAATCAAAAACCTTTGGGGATCAGTTAAATTGGGGGATAGTCTGTGTTGGTACGTGTGAGAGAGATCCACCTTTCCAAGTTGTTGGGGTTCATCTCATACTTCTGAAGGTTTGAGGGTGCTGCCTGTTCCATACTCCCCCCTACTCCTAGCCTTTTAGGGGTACAAACAATAGTAATTGGGGCCTAGTGTGGTTGTGTACGTGTGATATACATACACTTTTTTGGGATCATATTTTCTATTCCGCTATTTAATCAAAAACCTCTGGGGATCAGTTAAATTGGGGGATAGTCTGTGTTGGTACGTGTGAGAGAGATCCACCTTTCCAAGTTGTTGGGGTTCATCTCATACTTCTGAAGGTTTGAGGGTGCTGCCTGTTCCATACTCCCCCTACTCCTAGCCTTTTAGGGGTACAAACAATAGTAATTGGGGCCTAGTGTGGTTGTGTACGTGTGATATACATACACTTTTTTGGGATCATATTTTCTATTCCGCTATTTAATCAAAAACCTCTGGGGATCAGTTAAATTGGGGGATAGTCTGTGTTGGTACGTGTGAGAGAGATCCACCTTTCCAAGTTGTTGGGGTTCATCTCATACTTCTGAAGGTTTGAGGGTGCTGCCTGTTCCATACTCCCCCTACTCCTAGCCTTTTAGGGGTACAAACAATAGTAATTGGGGCCTAGTGTGGTTGTGTACGTGTGATATACATACACTTTTTTGGGATCATATTTTCTATTCCGCTATTTAATCAAAAACCTTTGGGGATCAGTTAAATTGGGGGATAGTCTGTGTTGGTACGTGTGAGAGAGATCCACCTTTCCAAGTTGTTGGGGTTCATCTCATACTTCTGAAGGTTTGAGGGTGCTGCCTGTTCCATACTCCCCCTACTCCTAGCCTTTTAGGGGTACAAACAATAGTAATTGGGGCCTAGTGTGGTTGTGTACGTGTGATATACATACACTTTTTTGGGATCATATTTTCTATTCCGCTATTTAATCAAAAACCTCTGGGGATCAGTTAAATTGGGGGATAGTCTGTGTTGGTACGTGTGAGAGAGATCCACCTTTCCAAGTTGTTGGGGTTCATCTCATACTTCTGAAGGTTTGAGGGTGCTGCCTGTTCCATACTCCCCCTACTCCTAGCCTTTTAGGGGTACAAACAATAGTAATTGGGGCCTAGTGTGGTTGTGTACGTGTGATATACATACACTTTTTTGGGATCATATTTTCTATTCCGCTATTTAATCAAAAACCTTTGGGGATCAGTTAAATTGGGGGATAGTCTGTGTTGGTACGTGTGAGAGAGATCCACCTTTCCAAGTTGTTGGGGTTCATCTCATACTTCTGAAGGTTTGAGGGTGCTGCCTGTTCCATACTCCCCCTACTCCTAGCCTTTTAGGGGTACAAACAATAGTAATTGGGGCCTAGTGTGGTTGTGTACGTGTGATATACATACACTTTTTTGGGATCATATTTTCTATTCCGCTATTTAATCAAAAACCTCTGGGGATCAGTTAAATTGGGGGATAGTCTGTGTTGGTACGTGTGAGAGAGATCCACCTTTCCAAGTTGTTGGGGTTCATCTCATACTTCTGAAGGTTTGAGGGTGCTGCCTGTTCCATACTCCCCCTACTCCTAGCCTTTTAGGGGTACAAACAATAGTAATTGGGGCCTAGTGTGGTTGTGTACGTGTGATATACATACACTTTTTTGGGATCATATTTTCTATTCCGCTATTTAATCAAAAACCTCTGGGGATCAGTTAAATTGGGGGATAGTCTGTGTTGGTACGTGTGAGAGAGATCCACCTTTCCAAGTTGTTGGGGTTCATCTCATACTTCTGAAGGTTTGAGGGTGCTGCCTGTTCCATACTCCCCCTACTCCTAGCCTTTTAGGGGTACAAACAATAGTAATTGGGGCCTAGTGTGGTTGTGTACGTGTGATATACATACACTTTTTTGGGATCATATTTTCTATTCCGCTATTTAATCAAAAACCTCTGGGGATCAGTTAAATTGGGGGATAGTCTGTGTTGGTACGTGTGAGAGAGATCCACCTTTCCAAGTTGTTGGGGTTCATCTCATACTTCTGAAGGTTTGAGGGTGCTGCCTGTTCCATACTCCCCCCTACTCCTAGCCTTTTAGGGGTACAAACAATAGTAATTGGGGCCTAGTGTGGTTGTGTACGTGTGATATACATACACTTTTTTGGGATCATATTTTCTATTCCGCTATTTAATCAAAAACCTTTGGGGATCAGTTAAATTGGGGGATAGTCTGTGTTGGTACGTGTGAGAGAGATCCACCTTTCCAAGTTGTTGGGGTTCATCTCATACTTCTGAAGGTTTGAGGGTGCTGCCTGTTCCATACCCCCCCTACTCCTCATCTAGCCTTTTAGGGGTACAAACAATAGTAATTGGGGCCTAGTGTGGTTGTGTACGTGCGAGATACATACACTTTTTTTGATCATATTTCCTATTCCGCTATTCAATAAAAACCTTTGAGGATCAATTGAATTGCGGGATAGTCTGTGTCGGTACGTGTGAGAGAGATCCACCTTTCCAAGTTGTTGGGGTTCATCTCATACTTCTGAAGGTTTGAGGGTGCTGCCTGTTCCATACCCCCCCTACTCCTCATCTAGCCTTTTAGGGGTACAAACAATAGTAATTGGGGCCTAGTGTGGTTGTGTACGTGCGAGATACATACACTTTTTTTGATCATATTTCCTATTCCGCTATTCAATAAAAACCTTTGAGGATCAATTGAATTGCGGGATAGTCTGTGTCGGTACGTGTGAGAGAGATCCACCTTTCCAAGTTGTTGGGGTTCATCTCATACTTCTGAAGGTTTGAGGGTGCTGCCTGTTCCATACCCCCCCTACTCCTCATCTAGCCTTTTAGGGGTACAAACAATAGTAATTGGGGCCTAGTGTGGTTGTGTACGTGCGAGATACATACACTTTTTTTGATCATATTTCCTATTCCGCTATTCAATAAAAACCTTTGGGGATCAATTAAATTGCGGGATAGTCTGTGTCGGTACGTGTGAGATCCACCTTTCCAAGTTTTTGGGGTTCATCTCATACTTCTGAAGCTTTGAGGGTGCTGCCTGTTCCATACTCCTCCTCCTCCTCATCCATCCTTTTAGGTGTACAAACAATAGTAATTGGGGCCTAGTGTGCTTCTGTACGTGTGAGATACATACACATTTTTTGATCATATTTCCTATTCCGCTATTCAATAAAAACCTTTGGGGATCAATTAAATTGCGGAATAGTCTGTGTCGGTACGTGTGAGATCCACCTTTCCAAGTTTTTGGGGTTCATCTCATACTTCTGAAGCTTTGAGGGTGCTGCCTGTTCCATACTCCTCCTCCTCCTCATCCATCCTTTTAGGTGTACAAACAATAGTAATTGGGGCCTAGTGTGTTTCTGTACGTGCGAGATACATACACTTTTTTTGATCATATTTCCTATTCCGCTATTCAATAAAAACCTTTGGGGATCAATTAAATTGCGGGATAGTCTGTGTCGGTACGTGTGAGATCCACCTTTCCAAGTTTTTGGGGTTCATCTCATACTTCTGAAGCTTTGAGGGTGCTGCCTGTTCCATACTCCTCCTCCTCCTCATCCATCCTTTTAGGTGTACAAACAATAGTAATTGGGGCCTAGTGTGCTTCTGTACGTGTGAGATACATACACATTTTTTGATCATATTTCCTATTCCGCTATTCAATAAAAACCTTTGGGGATCAATTAAATTGCGGAATAGTCTGTGTCGGTACGTGTGAGATCCACCTTTCCAAGTTTTTGGGGTTCATCTCATACTTCTGAAGCTTTGAGGGTGCTGCCTGTTCCATACTCCTCCTCCTCCTCATCCATCCTTTTAGGTGTACAAACAATAGTAATTGGGGCCTAGTGTGCTTCTGTACGTGTGAGATACATACACATTTTTTGATCATATTTCCTATTCCGCTATTCAATAAAAACCTTTGGGGATCAATTAAATTGCGGAATAGTCTGTGTCGGTACGTGTGAGATCCACCTTTCCAAGTTTTTGGGGTTCATCTCATACTTCTGAAGCTTTGAGGGTGCTGCCTGTTCCATACTCCTCCTCCTCCTCATCCATCCTTTTAGGTGTACAAACAATAGTAATTGGGGCCTAGTGTGTTTCTGTACGTGTGAGATACATACACTTTTTTTGATCATATTTCCTATTCCGCTATTCAATAAAAACCTTTGGGGATCAATTGAATTGCGGGATAGTCTGTGTCGGTACGTGTGAGAGAGATCCACCTTTCCAAGTTGTTGGGGTTCATCTCATACTTCTGAAGGTTTGAGGGTGCTGCCTGTTCCATACCCCCCCTACTCCTCATCTAGCCTTTTAGGGGTACAAACAATAGTAATTGGGGCCTAGTGTGGTTGTGTACGTGCGAGATACATACACTTTTTTTGATCATATTTCCTATTCCGCTATTCAATAAAAACCTTTGAGGATCAATTGAATTGCGGGATAGTCTGTGTCGGTACGTGTGAGAGAGATCCACCTTTCCAAGTTGTTGGGGTTCATCTCATACTTCTGAAGGTTTGAGGGTGCTGCCTGTTCCATACTCCCCCTACTCCTCATCTAGCCTTTTAGGGGTACAAACAATAGTAATTGGGGCCTAGTGTGGTTGTGTACGTGTGATATACATACACTTTTTTTGGATCATATTTTCTATTCCGCTATTCAATAAAAACCTTTCTAGGGCAAGATCTTAAATTACAGAAATATGAGGAGACCGTCAAATAAGGGCCGTGGCCTGGGTCGTGGTGCTGCTGGTAGAGCTCCTGTTGCAAGGAGAGGACATGGTCGATCTGTGCCAGCTACACGCACAAGTGAAACACCTTCCTCAAGTGTGAGTAGGCGACAGAACCTGCATCAGTATTTGGTAGGGCATCAAACGCCCCTAGAAGTGATGAGGCCAGAACAAGTTGAGGCGATAGTAGATTGGTTTGCTGCTGACAGTGCCTCCAGTTCCTTCACATTGTCTCCCACCCAGTCTACTGCAGAAAGGTCAGAGTTGGCACCTGCAGCCAATGTCCAACCGTCTTTCACCTCACCCCCTTGCAAATCAGGCCAGCAGTCTGAGCCCCAAGCCATACAGCAGTCTCTTATTCTTTTTGAGGACTCTGTCAGCAGGGTTTCCCAGGGCCATCCACCTAGCCCTGCCCCAGAAGTGGAAGAGATTGAGTGCAGTGATGCCCAACCACTTATTCCTCAAGATGAGTACATGCAAGGATCATCGCAGCACGTCTCCGATGATGACGAAACGCAGGTGCCAACTGCTGCGGCGTTCAGCATTGTGGAGACCGACAAGGAGGGCAGGGGTGAAGACTGGGTGGAAGATGATGTGGAGGACGATGAGGTCCTCGACCCCACATGGAATGAACGTCATGCAGGTGAACTGAGTAGTTTGGAGGAAGAGGCGGTGGTCGCACAGAGCCACCAGCACAGCAGAAGAGGGAGCAGGGTGCAGAAGCGGAGCGGCCGTGCCCTAGACACTACGCCCGCTACTGCCCAACGCAGCAAGGGAACGAGCGCACCAAAGTCAGCTCAAAGGAGTTCTCTAGCGTGGAAGTTCTTTAGAAAATGTGCTGATGACAGGACACGAGTGGTTTGCACCCTGTGCAATCAGAGCTTGAAGCGAGGCATGAACCTTCTCAACCTGAGCACAACCTGCATGATCAGGCATCTAAGTGCAAAGCACGAGCTGCAGTGGAGTACACACCTTCAAAACCAAGAAACGTCTCTGGCTCATCCTGCTTCCTCTTCTGCTGCAGTCTCGGCCGCTCCAGCCACATCTGTAGTGATACCGGCACCTGCCACCCCGCAAACAGACGATCTGTCAGCAACACCACCACCTGGGTCACCAACAACCATCTCCACAATGTCCCGTGGAAGCGTTCAGCTTTCCATCTCCCAAACACTTGAGAGGAAGAGGAAGTACCCCCCTACCCACCCGCGATCCCTGGCCCTGAATGCCAGCATTTCAAAATTATTGGCCTTTGAAATGCTGTCATTCCGTCTGGTGGAGACGCACAGTTTTAAAAACCTTATGTCGGTGGCTGTCCCACAGTACGTCGTGCCCAGCCGCCACTACTTTTCCAGGCAAGCCATCCCTTCCCTGCACAACCAAGTGGGGGAAAAAATCAGGTGTGCACTGCGCAACGCCATCTGTGCCAAGGTCCACCTAACTACGGATACGTGGACCAGTAAGCACGGTCAGGGGCGTTATATCTCCCTAACGGCACACTGGGTAAATGCAGTGGCGGATGGGCCTGAGGCGGATAGCAATTTGGCGCATGTCCTTCCACCACCGAGGATTGCAGGGCGCTTCAGTTTGCCTCCTGTTCCTAACTCCTCCTACTCCGCTTCCTCATCCTCTACCGCCTCCTCATCCGGACAGCGTAACACCTTCACCACCAACTTCAGCACGGCCAGGGGTAAACGACAGCAGGCAGTTTTACAACTTGCCTGTTTGGGGGACAAACCACACACCGCGCAGGAGTTGTGGAGGAGCATGGAACAGCAGACAAATGAGTGGTTGCTGCCAGCGAGCCTCAAGCCCGGCCTGGTGGTGTGCGATAACGGGCGAAATCTCATAGCAGCTCTGGGCCTAGCCGGTTTGACGCACATCCCTTGCCTGGCGCATGTGCTGAATTTGGTGGTGCAGAGGTTCCTTAAAAACTACCCCGATATGTCAGAGCTGCTGCAGAAAGTGCGGGCCGTTTGTGCGCACTTTCGGCGTTCTCACCCTGCTGCTGCTCGCCTGGCAGCGCTGCAGCGTAACTTCGGCCTTCCCGCTCACCGCCTCATATGTGACGTGCCCACAAGGTGGAACTCCACCTTGCACATGCTGGAAAGACTGTGCGAGCAGCAGCAGGCCATAGTGGAGTTTCAGCTGCAGCACGCACGCGTGAGTCGCTCTGCGGAACAGCACCACTTCACCACCAATAACTGGGCCTCCATGCGAGACCTGTGTGCCTTGTTGCGCTGTTTTGAGTACTCCACCAACATGGCCAGTGGCAATGACGCCGTTCTCAGCTTAACTATCCCACTTCTATGCCTCCTTGAAAAAACAATTCGGGCGATGATGGAAGAGGATGTGGCACAGGATGAGGAGGAGGAGGAGGATGAAGAGGTAACATTTCCAAGGCTTTCAGGGCAGTCATTCGCAAGGGGCTCCGAGGGTGGGTTCCTGCACACGCAAACGCCAGGGACGCAATTGTCCAGCAGGGGCACAGTTCTGGAGGATGAGGAGGATGAGGAGGAGGAGGAGCTGGAGGAGGAGATGGAACCATGTTCACAGCAGGGTGGCACCCAGGCCAGCTCATGGCCATCACTGGTGCGTGGCTGGGGGGATACAGAGGACACGGACCATACACCTCCCACAGAGGACAGCCTTTCGTTGCCTCTGGGCAGCCTGGCACACATGAGCGATTACATGCTGCAGTGTCTCCACAACGACCGCCGAGTTGCCCACATTCTAACTTGTGCTGATTACTGGGTGGCCACGCTGCTGGATCCCCGTTACAAGGACAACGTACCGTCCTTAATTCACTCACTGGAGCGCGATCGCAAGATGCGCGAGTACAAGCGCACGCTGGTAGACGCCATGCTGCTGGCATTCCCATCTGACAGCGGGGCCACAGTGGAAGCACAAGGCAGAGGAGGAGGAGGAGGAGGTCGCCAACGCAACCAGGGCACCGCCAGCACCTCAGAAGGCAGGGTTAGCATGGCCGAAATGTGGAAAAGCTTTGTCAGCACGCCACAACAAACAGCAGCACCAGCAGCTCAGATGGAACGTCTTAGCAGGAGGCAGCATTTTACCAACATGGTGGAGCAGTATGTGTGCACACGCCTACATGTAGTGAATGACGGGTCTGCCCCCTTCAACTTCTGGGTCTCCAAATTGGGCACATGGCCTGAGCTTGCCCTTTACGCCTTGGAGGTGCTGGCGTGCCCTGCAGCCAGTGTATTATCTGAACGGGTATTTAGCACGGCTGGGGGCGTTATAACAGACAAGCGCAGCCGCCTGTCCAGAGACAATGTGGACAAGCTCACGTTCATTAAAATGAACCAGGCATGGATCCCACGGGACTTTTCCGTACCTTATGCAGAATAGCAATGGATACCGACCTTACCCACCCATTGTTCCATTTTTGCTCTATCTCACTCTTTTGGGGTGTACCCTCATTTAAAATTTGTGAAAAGAAGCAGTGTTGGCTACCTCGTCCTCCTCCTCAGGGCCAGATTAATGTAGGGTCTATTGGAGCTGCAGCTCCAGGCCCCTACCTTTTATATAGGCCCCGGGTTGGCCATATTCACTGTTACCGCTCTTCTGTCACTTGTAAACACAGAAGTCTGGCTTCTATGCTCGCTTCCCCAGGCAGCACCCTCAGAACCTCCCCACACAGCGTGAAGGCCGGACAAGGAGGGACAGTTGGCGATGCATGGATGTGTTTATGGGCTTCAGAGACAGCATCCCATGTTGAATTAGGCATGCATGGCTGCACCCTTCCTCCTCTGGGTGCATGGCAAGGCACGGCCCTTAAGGCCCTTCAAAATCCTCAGCACCAAGCCCATGATGCTGTTAATCCGGCCCTGGTCCTCCTCCACCGCCGCTTCCACCTACACCGCCCATAGGTGTGCGCAGCCTATTGCATTAAGGTGTGCACCCCAAAGTTGAAATACACATGCATGTGTTTGCCAGCAGGGAGAGTAATGTATCGGGGCCATGTACCTGTAGGCAAGGAGAAATAGAGCAGAGCAGGTCCCAGGGAGATCTTTCCCATCTCCTCACTGGCAATGCTATGTGCCCTAGGTGATTAGGGTGTGCCCAGGCACACCCAGCACACCCTGTGCGCACGCCTATGTCACCGCCACATCCACCACCACCTCAACCTCCCTCCTACTCCATATGGGCCTCGTCCTTCAGAGATGAAGAAGAACATTGTTTTATTTTTCTGTTTTTTTTTGTTGTTTTAAGTTATTTCCCTATCCACATTTGTTTGCAGAGCACTTGCCATGCTCTTAATTACGTTTTGCTGCCATTTGCAGCACTCTAGCCCTTTCCTTTGGTGTTTTAGAGCCATTTTAGTGCCTTAAAGTTCGGGTCCCCATTGACTTCAATGGGGTTCGGTGTCCGGGAAAAGTTCGGTAAAAGTCCGGGACACGGACCCGGACTTTTTTTTAAAGTTCGGCCGAACCCGTCGAACACGGACATCTAGGTGTCCGCTCAACCCTAGTTTTTACACACAAGTTTGTTTGCCTGTCCTATGAGAGTAGGAGGGCCAATCTTTTTGGTGAGTTGCCATTCCCCCTGTATGTTCACAACGGTGGAGGTATAGTTAAAGGGTGATCCCGACTCACAGTGGTGACTGCTCCTAGGTGTGGTGGACTATTGCTGGATACTGATACCCTATTGAACCCTGTTCATGGATCCAGGGATTGATTGAAAGCATTGATTATCCAATTGTGTGAACATTTCATGGACTTTGTTTTCTTGATGATGCACAATTTTGTACTGTCTGCGCTACTTATACTTGATTCATTGTCCTGTGGGATTAGTGATTAGAGTATACCTATATAAGTTGACAAATCGACAGCTTGAGGAGGGTATAACAAATCAATGCACTGATATAACATGAGACCGCTATGAAAAGGAAGACTGCAAGGTGCGACAGATGATGCATCCCGAAGGATAGAGGTAAAATCATATCTATGACATAAATTAATAAACGTATATTCAAAGTCTAGAAAATAACAACAATTAATAGGCAGAAACGCAGTGGTGAGTCCCGAGGTTGTCCTCTGTCCCTACCAGCATCTGTCTAGCTGTGTTTTTAAAAGTCCTTCATGCTGCATTTTTGGTGCATGGTTGGTGAGGTTTAAAAAAAAATGCACCAAAAACGCACACTCCCTTTGAAATGAACGGACAATTCATCAAAAACATATGAAAAAAATGCATTTTATGAGGCATATGCTCTCTTTACTGTGCTTTTGCAAAAGAGCAGAGTAAAGGCAGTTGTGACGAGACCAATCTCGCCACTGGGCGTTGGAGAAGCCTGGTTGATTGCCTCCTGCAATATGACTATGGACCTAGGGGCTTTTACCCCTTTAAGACTGTATTTGGGCATGAAAACGTGCCTGCGGTCGGTCAGAAAAGGACTTCCGTCTAACTTTTTAACCCCTGGAGGGATTTCTATGATTTTTGGTTATGTTTGCATTTGAAGTATGCTGATTCTGAAAATGTAAGTTTTATTTGAATGTGATGCATATTTTAGAAGTTATGAAAATGTTGCTTTTGGTCTGAGGTGGCTTTGCATTCACCTATTGTCGGGTGTGCTAAGTATTCCTGTTCCATTCTTACATGCTAATGGCCTTGCATTGTTCCGGCCAGGTGGCTAGATAATTAGTTTAGTGTTATTTTGTGCCTGTTTACAAATCTATCTGCATATGCTAATGCAATGAGACTCACATTACCTGATAGTGTATATAATGTGTTTGTGTGGATTTAATAAACAGTTCTAAGTCAGACCACTGCTTGAACCTCACACGGAGCTTTGTCTCGTTCTTGGGGGGGATTCACTGTATGCTGTTGGAGACTGATTGCTAGGAGTGTAAGCTGATGTATGCTTTTCCTGTTCGTCTGCTAGCAGCTATTCGTGAGGTTCCAGGTTGGAGTGCTACTTTGTATCCAGTTCGGGAGTTTGGTGTCCTGCAAGTAGCTGTGCCTGTCTCTCAGAAAGGGGCATATCGCCTAAACGGATTTTAACCCCTTGTCTGCTGAAACGGTCTGTTACAGCAGTCTAAATCTATGACTAGAAAACTCGCACATCTTTTTAGGTTTACTGCTCCAGGTTTACTCCCTCTATAATGTATGAATGTATAATAAATGTATAAATGCATGTTCTAGTCTCCAAGTACATACATTTACATTTATCCACATTGAACCTAATTTTCTAGAATGTTCCCCAGTCAAACAATACATTAAGGTCTGCTTTTAGGTTTGAGACATTCTGGGATGTTGTTCCACGACATAGCTTGGTGCTATCTACAAATTGTCCTTTTATTCTCAAGCTCTATATAATTAACAAATAGGTTCAAAAGAAATGGTCTAACACACTGAACCCTGGGGTATACCACTAACAACATTAGACCATTCACAGTATGAATCAATATTCACTACTCTTTGAACACAGACTTTAACCACTTGCCGACCAGCTGCCATACTTTTACTGCGGCAGGTCGGCTCTGTCGCATGAAATGTTGTACCTGTACGTTGCTTTGTGAGACAGCTAGTGGGGGTGCGCGCCGATGGGCCACAAGGGGGAGCCAATCAGTGAGTCCGGCGGATGTGATGTCCGTGGGCACCCGTGGAGACAGAATGGCGGTCTGCCAATGTACACGGCAGACCGCTATTCTGTCAGTGATGAACACAGGGATCTTGTGTTCCTCCTATTTAGGAACATAGGTCTCTGTGTTCATCCAGCAAGTCCATCCCCCACACAGTTGTCCCTAGGGACACATTTAACCTTTTGATCAACCCTGGTGTTAACCCCTTCCCTGCCAGTGTCATTAATACAGTGACAGTGCATATTTTTAGCACTGATTACTGTAGTAATGTCACTGGTCCCCCCAAAAGTGTCAAAAATGTCAGTTAAGTGTTAAGTGTCCAATCTGTCTGCTGCAGTGTCGCAGTCCTGCTAAAAATTGCTGATCGCCGCCATTACTAGTAAAAAAATTTTAATAAAAAGGATCTTTTTTTTTACCAGAAATGTGTAGCAGAATACATATTGGCCTAAAATGATGACAAAATTCGATTTTTTATTTATTTATTTATTTTTTTTATTGGGAATGTTTAATAGTAGAAAGTAAAACATTTTGTTGTTTTTTTTTTTTTCAGAATTGTCGCTCTTTTTTTGTTTAAAGCACAAAAAATAAAAATCGCTCAGGTGATCAAATACCACCAAAAGAAAGCTCTGTTTGTGGGGGAAAAAAGGACATCCATTATATTTGGGTACATCTTCGCACGACTGAGTAGTTGTCAGTTAAAATAACGCAGTGCTGTATCACAAAAAAATGGCCTGGTCATTAACCACTTTATGTATAAAGAAGAAAAGTGCGCTGGTCTGTGATAAAGCTGCTACCAGAGAAAGTATGAATAAAGTGTAAATGTGAATGGTGCGCTAAATCCAAATAAATATGAACAACTCAATGTGCATAAATAGATATGACCAAAATCATAATTGTAAAAGTCCCAAACACAACGTGATGTAACTCCTCAAATTATAGATTCTGGTGATACAAAAATGTTGAGAAATGGTGATAGATTCAAATGGTGATAGATTCAAATGGTGACTTTGAAATCCCTCCACCAATGCATTTGTATATACAATAAATGTTTTAAAAGGGTAACGCACTATTAGTGGTTATTGCCTTGCATGTCTATGCTGGAGATGATAAGATTAACCCTGCTGAACCCTATCAACTGACCGCATTGATCTACCTGGAAAGAGGCAGTTGGATTATCCCCATGAGTTTGCAGAGTGCTGTTTATATACCGTTTGGGTAAGAGGCCATTTTGGCTATTGCATGCACGGTGAAGAGCACTATTTCTTTTGTGTGGGCAGAAGAAATCGGTTTTTGAAATATTTCAAGATTTGCACTTACTTTATATCCGTCCGGTAAGGAGGAATTTCACCAGGTGGAGGGATTTCAAAGTCACCATTTGTCAACATTTTTGTATCACCAGAATCTATAATTTGAGGAGTTACATCACGTTGTGTTTGGGACTTTTACAATTATGATTTTGGTCATATCTATTTATGCACATTGAGTTGTTCATATTTATTTGGATTTAGCGCACCATTCACATTTACACTATTAACCACTTTAGCCCCGGAAGGATTTGCCCCCTTCCTGACAGGGTCCTATTTTGGATTCGGCACTGGGTTATTTTAACGGACAATTGCGTGGTCATGCAACACTTTACCCAAACAAAATGTACGTCCTTTTTTTTCCCCACAAATAGAGCTTTCTTTTGGTGGTATTTGATCACCTATACGATTTTTATTTTTTGCGCTATAAACAAAAATAGAGCAACAATTTTGAAAAAAAAAAAAACAATATTTTTCACATTCTTTTATATGACATTCTGAAAAAAAGCCAATTTCTTTTCTGCTACATATTTTTGGTATAAAAAAAAATCGCATTAAGCGTATTTTGATTGGTTTGCGCAAAAGTTATTGCCGCACGCTCGCCCCCTAGCCTCCCCAAAGCCAGCGCCGTACATTAAGCCTTTATTAGCCTTATGGGTGGAACAGCATCAAATACTTTTGCAATGTCTAAGTATGCTACATCCAAAGCCGCACTGTTGTTTAAAATGTCACTAAACCACATCATAAAAAACTATCAAATAATGGTGTATTACATGTTGTTCATATTCAATCAGTCACTATGGGATTCGTTTACTATATTGTGCAAAAATCCTGGTTGATCCTGCTGCTCTCTAGCTCCAACTTCTGTCTATATCCCAATTACAGATAGGGAATTTTCCTATTTTTTTTTTGCAGTGAGTTTCTATGCTGGAGAGTTGCCTGGCACAGTGGGCAATTTCCAATATGGAATGTGTGCACACATATTGCAAATGCATGTTCGCCATGGCGCAGACATGTGCGCGTTGGCACACGAATGTACGACATATCCTAGTGCCCTCTGGCCTTTAAAAGTATGACTGTTGCACATGGACATTTCTTACTGGTCTTCAGCTTCCTATTCACCTGCTTTGCTTATGCTTTTGATTACCCGTTATTTACCCGACTTGCTCTTGGATTCCTCTCGGCTCTAAACTTGGATTTTCCATGGATCTGTCCTTCTCTCCTGTCCTGTATATGACCCAGTATGTACCAGTTCAACATGACTTCTTTTTATCAACTATGATTTTTTTTTATGTCAGCTCTATCAGATGTAAATGGAAATTGTTATCATGTACTTTATGATTATGGAATGTTTACAATGATTTTACAATAAAGTTATGTACTTTATGTATTTATTTCTTAAAAATGACCAGCCTCATTTAAAGTCCCATAACTGTTATAGTTTTGATTGTATGTACATTAGGGATGGAGGTATATCACTGTGGATGCTGCGGGGTCACAATATTCTCTCTATGTAAAAATATATGTGGGTGGAAGACACCCCAGTCCCCAGGGATCTGTCGCACCACTATTATATATCATACATAATATCTACATTCTAGTCATATTGTTACCAGATCTTACTCTTGTACTATTCATGTACATTGTCAAGCCTTTTTTTACATAGATTTCATATACATTTTTTTGCCTTTTCCTTTCTCTTGTTACCTAGTAGTGAGCCCAGTCAGTGGGTGGGTGGCACTGGACCTTTGTCTATATCCTGGGTTGCGATGCGCGGCGTGTCATCTCCTCCTTAGTCTACCTGTGCATGGGCGCCACACTTGCGTCCTATGGCGCCACGATGCCAGGGCGATTTTTGTACATCTGACACCGTATAAGGAGGAGGGGTTTGGCATGAATCCACTTCCGGGGCACGCATCGGATGTGATGCTTTTTATCCCCGCCTCCCCTCAATGTGCTGGGTGTTTGCGTGATGCTGGCGGGGACCTGCTCTGGGTTTTGGAGCTACTAAGCCATGGGTGTCCAACCTTTTGGCTTCTCTGGGCCACATTGAGTTTAGAGACATTTTCTCGGGCCGCATATAAAATATATACTATAGTTAAGGTATATAAGTAATTAAACGTTGCCGCGCCCTTCCTGCGCTGCTGCGCCCCCTCCCCCCAGCACTAATTTAACACAACTAGTGGATGATCCCCTCCGAGGCAGCCTCTGCCTACAGTTAGTTGGAAGGCGCTGTGGCCGTGCCCCCGACTCGACTTCCTTCCTCCCCAGCAAAAAAATAAATAAATTGTCAGGGGGCAGTGGGCCGCACTGCCTGAGGTTCCGGGCCGCATGCGGCCCCCGGGCCGCAGGTTGGACATGCCTGTACTAAGCCGAGGGTGAATTCTCGTCACTTGGATGAGCACTGGGATCACATTCCTTATGGCATTATACACATAAGAATCCTAGGGTGATATTTATTTACCGGGATCACATTTCCTATCATTATTACACACGTATGAATTAGTGATCGACCGATATCATTTTTTCATTGCAGATACCGATATTTTGCCGATCGCATATCGGTATCGGCCGATATTGGCCGATATTTTCACACATGTAAAAGTTTCCCAAAAAAACACAAATTTCGACACAAATCTCTTAACCTCCCTGGCGGTATGATTATGTCAGGAATTACATACCAAAAGCGGTACAATTCTTTTCATGGAAATTTGGCGTTATGTATTATAGGCCTACAATTCTTAGTAATTACTCACTTAAACCTGACCAAAACAAGAGTCTAGTAGACATCCCAGATGTGATAAATTTGAAACACAAACGCGTGAATTATAATCGAATCAATAATATTATTTTATTATTTAATATATAATATATATAATAAAATAATATTATTGATTAGATTATAATTCATGCATTATATATTATATATAGATATATGTGTGTATATATATATATATATATATATATATACACACATATATCTATATATTATTATATATATATAATATAATGCATGAATTATAATTGAATCAATAATATAATTTTATATATATATATGTGTGTGCATATATATATATATATATATATGCATATATATATATATATATATATGCATATATATACCGGTGTATATATATATATATATATATATATATATATATATATATATATATATATATATATATATATGCGCATATATATATATGCATATATATATGCATGTATATATATATATATATATATATATATATATATATATATATGCATATATACATATATATATATATATATAATATAAAATGTGTTTTGTGTTTTGTGCAACGTTTTTCATTTTGAATTTCCCTCCCTAGTTCCGCTCCCATGCAGCATTGCTGCTGCAGGGAACGGAACTAGGAAGTCATCACACCGACGGAGGGACGGAGGAGCGGCGGGACTCTCGGCTGGCAATCTCAGCAATGAGAGATCATCGCTGGATCGCCAGGATAAGGTAAGAGAACACCGCTGCGCTCTCTGCAATCCACCCCGAGCGTGACTCGGGGTTACCAATCCTGATATGAAAAATCAACCCCGAGTCACGCTCGGGATTACCGCCAAGGTGTTTAACAAACATGTTAATCTTTATTCATTAACATTTTTAACATTAAGTGCTCGTTCTTCACACCTTAACTGCATAAAATCGGAAAACTTCCATTGCAAGGAGTTGGACATTAGCATTTCACATCATCTGATTGTGCATTATGTATAATAAAGTGCTGCAGTAGTGGACTCACTCACTGCAATATACAAATTTAAATTCACTACTGCAATGCAGTCAGCGCAAAACTGCTAGGAAAAAAACTAGGCAACAACAACAGCTACACAATAAAATACACACACTGCACAACTGCTATAAAAAGAGCAAGGCAACAGCTACACATGTCACAGTGGATTGGACTGGGGGACTACCTCTGTTTGCAGTATGGCACTCACTGCAACTACTGCAGTGTGCAGTCAGTGCAATACTGCTAGAAGAAAAGCAAGGCAACAGCTACAAAGTGGATTGGACTGTGTACTACCTCTGCAGTAGGGCACTCACTCACTGGAATAATTAAAAATCACTACTACACTACTGCAGTAGTGATTTAAAATTATTGCAGCAGTGAGTGGCGCACTACTGCTGCAGTAGTCCACTGACTCCAATCCAATGTCTCTAACTAGAGAGTGGAATGGATTGGAGTGGAGTGGACACTAGTACTATACTACTACACTTTCAATACTCCCAGTTAAGTAGAACAATATTCTAGTGCAGAAAGCAGAACATTTCAGCATGTTCACCAGTTAAACGGCTTCTTTTCTTTTCATAAATTGCTGCCACTTCACTAAAAACACGCTCACTTGGTACTGAGGAAGGAGGAGCAGAAAGGTATCTTCTAACATGAGAAGCAAGTCTTTTGTAGAGTGCCTCATTTTCTTTCCACCACTGAAGAGAATCACTTCTTCTGTCAACTACTGGTTCCTTCAAATAGAGATGAAGTTCATCATCCAGGCTCATTATTGCTGATTCTGATGAATCCTCCATATGAGACCCCAATAAAACGCCGAACATTGCATCTATTTGACCAGGATGAATTTTCTTTTCTGTCCATTGTCTTTTGGGACATTTTTCTCCTGCATCCTGCTCTTCCACACCAGAAACTTTCTCTTCTTGTCCTTGACTTTTTTTTTCCTCAGGAGGAACCTCCTGCACCTTCTGTTGAATATTTTCTGTCAGCCATTGCTTTGCCTTGGCCAATACAGAAGAGAAAGGATGGTTCTTGTATTGAGGATCCAAAAGACATGCAAGCACAACAGTTTTATTCTCCTCATGCTTCTCAAACCTTTTGGCCCTCATGGCCTGCCTACATGATTTGATGCCACGTGTGTTGGGTCCTTCATTCTGTTGAAGAAGCATCTTCAGGACTCTCACACATGGGATCACAGAGGAAACAGATGAGTCGTAATGACTCACCTCCAGTGTCACTTCCTCAATGGGTAGGAGTGTCTCTATAATGTTGCCTACTATGTCCCACTGATCTGCATTAGGACAAGAATGTCCTCCAAGTCCATATTCACCAGAATATATAGTGAGAGCTCTCTTCTGCTCCAGCATCCTTTGTAATATGTGTAGCGTTGAGTTCCATCGTGTTGGAACAGCCTGTATCAGGTTATTTTTGGGTAGGCCAAGGTCTTCCTGAATGCACCCCAGTCGCTGCTTGGCAAGAACAGAATGGTGGAAATGGCCTGTGCACTTCCTTAGCATGGTAATAATGTCCAGCAAAGCTTTCTGATGTGTCAGACCATCCTTAACCACCAGTCAGAGGGTGTGTGCCATCTGACACTTCAGCAAGTCTCATACCTTTAACCATGTTCACTCCACTGTCTCGCAGCACAAGCATCACTCGGTCTTTGCTGATTCCCCATTCTTCTAGCATGCCTAGAAACATGTCTTTTGTATTCAACACCAAATGCCTTCTTGTCCATCCGCTGTCAATGTAGTGGCATGTAAGACTTATTAGTGATTCTGTTTGTCCTAACCAGCAGTCCGTCGTGAATGAGAGTGAGTTGCCAGCATTCTCTGGTTGCAGCATAGTCTTAACTTTGTCAATGACCTTTTGGTGAATCTTTTGCAGCATTTCAGTTCGATAAAACTTGTCACTCTTCAGTGTGTACCTTGGCTCAACTATGGACATCAACCGCCTAAATCCAGAGTCAGACACCATTGTAAATGTCTGGTTATCAGTGACCATTGTCTCAGCGATTACTCTGTCCAGAGGTTGTGATCTTCCATCAGATTTTAGCCACCTGTTTTTTTCTGAAACATATCTGTTATTGTTGCCTGGGATAGGGATGTTTCACCTTGTGATTCATTTTGTTTTTTCTGTGCTGCATGATACAATTCAAGATGATGAACTCTTAGATGGGCCCAAAGATTAGACGTATTTTTTGGTTTTTGCAGTTATTGATTCCATGCTCACATTGTTTTTGCATGTGTTGCACAGTGCTACTGATTTTCCTGGCGATGAAGAAGAGAAATACTCCCAGACCACACTTTTAATTTTTCTATCTCCACCCATCTCCATTGAAACAAGAAAGAAAGAGTCAGACACTAATTTAGGCTTACACAAAATGGCTGGGTGGCACCCTGTGGTGGCTGGCAACCTGCTGTGGGTGGCTGTCTGGCTGGCAGGCACTGTGTGGTGGGTGGGTGGCTGGATGGCACCCTGTGGTGGCTGGCACCCTGTTGTGGGAGTTTGTCTGGCTGGCAGGCACCATGTGGTTGGTGGGTGTGTGGCTGACTGGCACCCTGTGGTGGGTGGCTGTCTGGCAGGAACCCTGTAGTGGTTGTCTGGATGGCACCCTGTGTGGTGGGTGGGTGGCTGGCTTGCACCTTGTGGTGGGTGGCTGTCTGGCTGGCACCCTGTAGTGGCTGTCTGGCTGGCACCCTGTGTGGTGGCTGGCTTGGCACGTACAGGCCCAGGACCTGTGGCTGGAAAGCTGGTACAGTCAGACTCAGGAGGAGGACTCAAGCAGGGCTGGCTGGCTTTGGACTGTGTGGGACTGGGTTTCTGGCTGGCACCGGGGAGCTGTGGGTTGTGGGTGGGGGGGGGGGGGGGGTGGTTCCGCAGCGGCTGTTTTACAGAACAGAACAGAGAGATACAGAACGTGTGTCAGACTGTTGGTCACTGCACTCACTAGATGTAGCAGAATTCCTCTTGTCTCAACTTTCCCGACCGACCGCCTGTGCTGCATGCAGACTTCAGTGTGGCAGCGGCGGGTAAGACACTGTAAGGAGGAAGAGGGAGGCGGCCTAAGAGCTGTCCAGCGCGGAGGCGCAAAATACGCGGTTTTGTCACGAAAATATCGGCAATATCGGTAAATCAAAAGGCCGATTCCGATATATCGGGGAAAGTGCATATCGGCCCCCGATATATCGGTGTTGCCAATAATCAGTCGATCTCTAGTATGAATCGTAGGGGGTTATTCACTCCTTTATACATATATTCTAACTGTTTATTTTTTGAGCACTATTTGGTTTTATTTTTTCACTTGGTGCACGACTGGTGTACTTCATCTTCTTCTTTACTATTTCAATTTGTCCCATCCCCCTTGTCATCTTCCTTATGGTCTCAAGAGGTTATGCTGTTATCTTTTCAATACTTTGGTGCTCTCCCTTGATCTGTTGAACACATCACTTATATAATATGATCAACCCTTTATTGATTCTACACTCTAGATTATTTTATTTTATAGAAACACATGTATTATATTTCTCAGATCAGTGTGGGCTAGATGTGCTCATATTGTATGGATTGCACCCTGGAAACCTGGCCTGTCCTCTGGCTATTCCCTTGGCCTAGCAGGTTTTCCTGCCACAGCCCCAGGATAGACATTCTTCTGATGCCCCTCTCATCCCTCTTTAGACGCTGGTTCTCACTCCTTTAGCTGCCAAGTAAGTACTTAGGTTTTTTAGCCACTCAAACCTTTGTTTGTCTTGTTCCCCCCCCCCCCCCCTTTTTTAGGGAACTATTTATTCCTATATCTATTACATATCTTTTCTTATGCTTATTTACATTTATAGATACCTTCTTGCATCACACTCCGGATGAAGTGTACATTCATCCACAAAACACGTAGAGTCTTAGGATGCCAAGATATTCTGTTTATTATACCTGTGTCAATCATGCATCTATATGTATTACGTACCAGTTCAACATGAATTCTTTTTATCAACTATGATTTTTTTACATATCAGCTCTTCCTATCAGATGTTCTCAATGTAATCGGAAATCGTTATCATGTACTTTATGATTACGCAGGGACGTAACTACAAGGGTTGCAATTGCAACCGGGCCCCATGCTCCAGGGGGCCTGTGCAGCTCACCTGTACACCTGTATAGGAGGGGCGGCGGTGGCAGCATGTAGAGAAATCACTGTCCTCCTCTTTCCTCTAGCTGCAGGAGGAAAATGGAGGAGATTGGTTCCTCTGTATGCTGCCCCCGCTGCTCCTCCTATCCAGTTCACTTGTGTTCTGTTGTCTTGGGGCCGCTGTGTGCTCCCCTGGTCCCCCCCCCCCCTACTGTGCTCCCTTCCCTCTCCTGCCGGCTGCTGCAGGGGATGTGTCACAATAGAGAACCAGGAATGGGTCGGTAAATATGTAATTTACCAGCTCCTTCCTTTTCTGAATGGACAGAGTCATAGTCAGTGACATTGTAAAAAAATTAAATAAAATAAAATTATAAAAAATAATACAATTAAAATACCAAAAAATAAAATCTACTGACACCAGTGGGTGAACTTCCAGGATCTCAAAGGTCACACTTGCAACCGGGCCCTGGCGTTCCACCACAGTGGGGAGGCCCCAAGATGGCAGGTAGGGGGCCCACTGCAGAACTTGTGAAAGGGTCCTGCTGCGGGACCATAAAAACGGGGCCCCGCAATGAGAGTAAAGGGTATCCGGATTTGAGGGAAGAGCCCCAGGCTTGAAGGGAAGGGCCCCGGCCAGGAGTCCGGGGGGGCCTTCATGGTTTCTTGCACTGGGGCCCTGAAGGTTCTAGTTACGCCTCTGTGATTACGAAATGTTTACAATGAGTTTACAATAAATTTGAAACTATTATGTACTTTATGTAGTTATTTCTTAAAAGTGACCTGCCTCATTTAAAGCCCCATGACAATTATAGTTTTGTCTGTGTATGACTCCAGCTTGCCTGACCACATCTCTGATGTACTGTCTACTGGCTTGCTGATCTCTGACCCCATCCCTGACAACACCTTCTGCTTTACCCTGTCTGCTGTGATCCACCTTGGTGCCTACCTACTGTACCCAGCCTGTTGTACCTACCTGCAGTACTCACCTGTTGTCCCAGCTTTCAGTACTTACCTGCTGCATTTACCACTTCAACCAGCTTCCTGCTGTGTGCAGTCCACACAACCATCAGCTCTCCTGGGTCCTACTACTCACCTCATTGGATATCCACCTGCAGAGAGATCTCCACACCTGCATCTCTCAGCTGTGGCACAGCCAGTAATCCCTGCTTTTTTTGGGGTTTCATGTTTCCTGTTTCCACCTTCAGGGACACCAAGCACTCAGCCGCAAGGAGAGCCCTCTTAGCATTTCAGCTTCAAGACCAGGTATGTGACAAGGGCATATACACAGTGGTAAATGACAGCCCACTCCCTCCCTCCTCCTCCTCCTTCTTTATGCTCATCAACCAGCGAAACACAATGGGGCAGGGTATTACATGTAGATTAATGGAGGCTTCACCTTCCGTTTGTTCTAAGACACAGTCTGGAGGCGCGTGGCACAGCTTGTGACTGGCAGAAATCTGCCCACACCAAACTATTTCCACAAAAGATTAAAGATTTGATTTTAAATATATATTTGTATAACTACGGTAATTAAAACAGTTCTATTATTTTGTGTATGTATGGGTGGTTCCTGCGCTATCTGAGGCGGTGTTAATTCCTTCTTATTGCTGCACCACGATACTGGTACCAGGAACCAGTTGACACAGTAATTAAATAGGGGGGTTTTGTGGTGCGCTTCAAAAGTGAATTAAACTCCAAGAACGTTAATTGAAACTTAAATATAATATAATTAATAGATTCGTTTGTGGTGTGCGTGTGAAAGATGGGGTGTTTCTTTTTAGTAACTACGTATCCTTGTAGCTATAAATATATTGTGCTTCAATAAATATTGTGATTAAATAAATTGTGAAATAAACAAATTTTCCAATCTATAAAGTGCTAGGTGCTATAAGTCATCTATAAATACAGATAATGCCAACAAAGTCCTTAAAATCCTTAAAAACCAATAGTGATGCAAATAAATGTCCGTTCTTCCAAAACACCACAAATAAAATAATCAAGTGTGTGACTTCAATCTCCAACTTAAATCATAAAGTGCTTCCGTGCAGTTAAAGGTGCTGTGACTTTCTCCTCCACCAGGTGTCACTTCTAGGTGCTCTAAACTCTCACCTCGATAATGTGCATAAATCGCCTGTTTATATATATCTTTTCCCCGATTTTGGTGCTCCACGGCTCACGTATCCTATCTGAAGGGTCTTATCCGTGGTCCCGGAATGCCTCTAGGGGTCCGTATTGGGGTACTTTTTTTCTATGGATTCCTTAACTGCTGCCACGACCTCGGGGCTCATCAAATACAAAGGGCCATCATGGTGCAGTATTTAAAACAATTTATTTCGCATAAAAACAATTGCACTTACATTTAATCCGCTTCTTACAGGCATGTAAACAGTATAATTAGCGTTGGGAGAACTTCGCTACGATTCTCAACGTCACTTCCGGTTTCGGCGGCTCCTCCTACGCGTTACGTCACGTGACTTCCTCAGTCACAATATTTATTGAAGCACAATATATTTATAGCTACAAGGATACGTAGTTACTAAAAAGAAACACCCCATCTTTCACACGCACACCACAAACGAATCTATTAATTATATTATATTTAAGTTTCAATTAACGTTCTTGGAGTTTAATTCACTTTTGAAGCGCACCACAAAACCCCCCTATTTAGTTATATTATTTATTTATTTTTTTCTCTGTATTCCAAAGGCTGTTTTTTTTTTTTCTCATGAGACCAGCAGCAGAGGACTAGAAGCTCCTCCTGCTTATGTTTCCTTGCAGTCTGGCTAGGAAAGATCTGGGTCATGTGACAGCTGTATATCGATTAGTTCAAAAGTACTTAGATGTTTTTATTTTAAATATAATTTATTATAATAGTTACAGTGCTATCAGCTATATACAGAAATAGAAGGGACAATGTAAATGAAATAGTGTGTGTTTAGCATTACTTTAAGTTTTTGCTTACTTTGTAATTAAAGGTAAACCCAAGCAGTTTACAAACTCCATGCCTCGCCCCATGTACACCCCTACATACTAAAACATTGATTACACTACACTTGCCAGAGTGAGAGCAGTACATCATGTGACATAAAAAAAATTGAAACAACCACCATTTTATTCTCCAGGGTCTCTGCTTTCAGTAAACACATACTGTTCGAGGGTTTTATTCAATCTTGAGGCCTAAAACATTTTTCCTAAGCAAAAAAACGCAAAAACAGCTCTGGAAGACTTGCGTTTACCATAACTTTTTTTGTAAAACAAATAGTATTGCAATTGCCAATTTTTTTTGTAACATGGGAATCTCATCACTTGACATATCCCTCCTCCCATATTCCCCCCTTCCACCCCCCATTATTGCCTGACTCTTTCAAGTCATGCACATAGCTCTTGAAAGTTAGTTTTTATTCTGTGTTGCTCATGACACAAAAAATATTATATAGAATGTAACCTTGGAGGTCCTTCTCTTCAATTTGCAGCTTTGTTCACTAAATTGATTTTTTAACCGGTTGCCGACCGCCGCACGACTATATACTGCGGCAGTCAGCCCCGGCCAAGCAGAGTGACGTATGGATACGTCACTCGCCTGTCACTGACTTGGGAGCCAATTGCGGGCGGGCGCGCGCCCGCCGCGGCTCGTTCACAGACAAGTCAGTGCGTGTGACCGGCGGACCCGATGTCCGCCGGTCACACTATGATCGCTCCGGTGAAGGGAGAAAGGCAGAGCGGCTTATGTAAACAAGCCGCCCGTCATTCTCCCTGGTGTAAAAATGAAGATCAGACGGTTCTACTATGTAGGACCGTTGATCTTTGTTTTTACACCAATAGCAATATCCCTGCACAGTTAGAAACACGCCCCTAGGACACACTTAACCCCTCCCTGTCCAATACAGTTAACCCCTTCCCTGCCAGTGTCATTTTTACAGTAACAGTGCATATGTATAGCACTGATTACTGCAGTAATGTCACTGGTACCCCCAAAAGTGTCAAAAATGTCAGTCAAGGGTCCGATCTGTCCGCCGCAATGTCGCAGTACCGAAAAAAAATCGCAGATCGCCGCCATTACGCGTTAAAAAAAAATGACAAAAATCTTTCCCTTTGTTAGTAAACGCGATAACTTTTGCGCAAACCAATCAAAATACGCTTTTTGCGATTTTTTTTACCAAACATAGGTCGCATAAAACAGATTGGCCGAAAATGTTAAAAAATTTTGATTTTTACATTTTTTTGGGGAATTTCATATAAAAAAATGTGAAAAATATTGTTATTTTTGCAAAATTGACGCTCTTATTTTGTTTATAGCGCGTGATCAAAAAATCGCACAGGTGATCAAATACCACCAAAAGAAAGCTCTGTTTGTGGGAAAAAAAAGGACGTCAAATTTGTTTAGGTACAGCGTCGCACAACCGCGCAATTGTCCGTTAAAGTCACGCAGTGCCGAATCGCAAAATACCCCCTGGTCAGGAAGGGGGTAAAATCTTCCGGGGCTTAAGTGGTTAAAAGCTAAGTAAGGGCGATTCGAAAGTGACCAAAAATGAAAGAAAATGAGAAAGAGAATGTCACTTCAAATCTTCTTAATTCACAATCTCACATTTCGACCTTTAATATAATTAATTCACTAAAGAAAAAAAATCAGGGAAGAATACTTACATTGGATACTGAAAACTCATATAAAATGTAGTTTCCTTTTTCAATGGTTTCTATGAAAGAAAACAAACAATACAAATATACTTTAGAAATGATGAAATGATAAAATATTAGGAACTGTATGTGGTTACTCTCTCCCCTCAGCATGCTGCACGCCCCAACCAAAAAATCTCAACCAACTTGATAAAATAGGAGATGAATTCATTCTGCTCTTTGTATAAAATATTGTTAGTCGGAGGGGATGGACACACAATGTATAGACTTCCAGGCAGGGGAATGCTTATTAGAAACTCTAGGAAAATGTTATTGTGTCTTTGGTTTTGTAATTCTTTCAACAGCTCCTTCTTAAAAATGTTTTCTGCTTTTTCTTTAGACTGAAGTTTACACAGAGAATTTATCCACATGTCTGAATGCAACCGCGAACACTAAAGCAAAAATCATAATATAATAATATAATATAGTACTATATTTTATATTGTAGTGGAGTGTTATTAGTTTTGACCTCTTTTGCGGGCTATAAATAACAAAATTTAAATGTAGGTACCTTAGGTGAATGTTAGTAAATTTGAGTAAGAAGCTTACAGGTTTCCTCAATGTGAAGTTAGTGAGACTGTGCTATCATCATGCAGTATGGGTTATCGTTTAAGTAAATCAATTTAATTATTCTGCTCTGTAGTGTGAAAAAAGCAATGCTTCATCAGAGATGTATAGTAACTAAGTAGAACTACTTCACTACTGTACTTAAGTACCGAAAGGCGGTATCTGTACTTTCCTGGAGTAGAATTTTTTTCTCCTACTTCCACTTTTACTTCACTAAATTTTTTCGATGATTTCAATACTTCTACTCCGATATTTTTTTTTTGTGCTGCATAGTTACTCGTTACTATTATAAAAATTACCACTGCCAGAACAGTAGATGGCAGGTTTCATGAAGCTCAAAACATGTGTATTATCAGCGCATACGAAAATAAATGCTACTGTATGTATAAATAAAAGCTGCATTTGAAATAATAAAAAACAATATGATGTAAAAACTTTTGACTTCTTTCTTTAATAACTACATAACACAGTACTTTTCTTTTACTTTCAGTACTTGAGTAGCAAAATTTTTAAAAAAACTACTTGCAATTAGAGATGTATAGAACAGTTCCCGGCGAACTTAGCATGTTCGCGTTCGCCGCTGCGGGTGAACATATGCGATGTTCGGTCCGCCCCCTATAAGACATCATTGAGGCAAACTTTGACCCTGAACTTTACAGTCAGCAGACACATTTCCAGCCAATCAGCATACCTCCCTCCCACACCCTCCCACCTCCTATAAATAAGCAAGGGCAGCATCCATCTTAGATCATTCTGAAGCAGTGTGTGTAGTGAGAGTAGGGAGAGAGCTGCTGCTGCTGCTGTTAAGCTAGGGACAGTTAGTCAGTGTTCCTGGTCTTGCAGTGTTCTTGGTCCACTACTGCTGCAATATCAGCACCCCAAAAAGCCCTTCTAAGGGCTGGTATTTGTGGGTTTTTTTTATATATATATATATATATATATATTGTGACAGGAAGTCAGGAAAATCTATGGGTGTTGTCACTGACGGGAGATATATTTCTGCTTGGTTTAGACAATTCACTAATTGCTATCAGGTGTCGGCTGCAGAGGTAGGCAGGAAGGTGTACGGAAGTTGAGAACACTTTCAGCTGTTCAGAATGAGGCAATTAAGATCTCTATAACTTGTCCAAAGGGAGTCTATTGATTGCTGTCTCCTGAGGCTGTGTAAGCTGGGGAGAGCAGTCAGATGAGAGACTTCTAAAGGTGAGGTGTTGAATTTTTTTCTGTGTAAAGAAAACACAAATGGACATTTGAGTGTCTGCTGTAGAACCAGCAGGGTCTGCCCAAAGAGTAGGTTGGGAAGACTCCTTAGATAGGTTCCGGTGTGTGAGAAGGTAGACGCCCACAGTGGCCAGGATTTATTTTGTGTTTTGTTTTATTTTGATGTTTTTGCTGCATGCACTGTTTTGAAGAAATTGGACGAATAAACCATAAACTGTTGTTTTCAACCACTCCTCGGCTATCTCCCTGTGTGACGAACCCCCCCCAAAAGGGGTTATCCACACCCGCTACCGAGCTAATCCCTCACATATGGTGGAGTGCCGCGGGCAGTTAAAGTAAACCCAAAAAAATGGAGGAAATACTGAAACAACTGATTATATCGAATGCAGCCCAACAGCAGGCAAATGCAGCTCAACAGCAGGCAAATGCGGATTTTCAGCGGAGCTTTGCAGCTCAACAACAAGCTCACCGAGAGGCCATTGAAGGCGTGGAACAGAGACACCAGCAGCAAATGGAGGCCATTGTGAAACAGCTTCAGAGACAGCAGACCGAGGTTGGGAGTCAGGCCAGTAACATACCGACTTTTCGGGTAAACCACTTATTGCCAAAGATGACTACAGATGAGGACCCTGAGATGTTTCTGACCACGTTTGAAAGAACAGCGGAGAAAGAGAGTTGGCCTAAAGAACAGTGGGCTGGACTAGTGGCCCCCCTATTAGCTGGAGAAGCCCAAAAGGCATATTTTGACTTGGAACTTGCAGATGCAAAAAACTATGATCGATTAAAAGTGGAAATATTGGCACGTTTTGGGGTAACCTTGGATGTCCGTGCTCAGCGGGTCCACAATTGGAGTTATCAGCTGAAGAAACCACCCCGGTCGCAGATGTATGACCTCATCCATTTGGCTAAGAAATGGCTGCAGCCAGAAATTCTGTCCGGACCAGAAATTTTGGAGCGAGTAGTCATGGACAAATTTCTTAGGTCTCTTCCTAACACCCTGCAGAAATGGGTAAGCCATGGTGGTCCGGAAACCGCAGACAAATTAGTAGACCTGGTCGAAAGGTACCTAACAACTGAGAATTTGACCTCTTTTTCCAGAGATGCACAGACTTTTCACCCCAAGACCAGACCCTCCCCACCTATAAGTAAGACTGCGTCAGGGGATGGGGGTGGAGAGAGGATCCAAAGAGCAACTCGAGGTGTTAGTAGGACTACTACTAATGTTTGGCGAGAGCGACCTGGAAGACCCATCCCACAGGAGAGGACTGGAAGGTTGATTTGTTACCGTTGCCGGGAAGAGGGACATGTAGCAGCAGTTTGCCCAGCGGTTTGCCCAGTGGATGATGAACCCATGCATTGTGACTTTCTGACAGAGAGACGACAGTCCTTTTTTGCAACCACATACACTGCAGTAAAGGGGAATGAGAAACCTTTATATAGAATGTGTTTAGATGGTAAAGATGTTGTGGTATTGTTGGATTCAGGTAGCCTGGTTACCTTAGTGAGAAGTGATCTAGTGGTGAAAAAAAACGTACATCCTAGGAAAATGGCGGTAGTTTGTGTACATGGGGACACTCGAGAATATCCGGTGACTACAGTTTCCTTTGAAACCTCCCTCGGTAACTTGTGTCACCAAGTGGGTTTAGTTCCCAAACTGCCACATGACGCCATTGTGGGAAGGGATTTCCCAAAATTCTGGGAACTCTGGGATTGCCCAGATTCCCCAGTAGGTGGTTCTTCTGAGCCTGAACCATCTACTCCAGAATCCTCTAACTGTGAGGATTATCCTGAGTTTCCGTGCTCAGTCTTAGCCGGGGAAACACCAGTCCCTAGGGAGGAGCCTGCTACCTCAGAAGAGGAACAGCGGCCGTTAGGGTTGGATGACCTTAAAGTGCACCGAGAAAATTTTATCACTGAGCAATTGAGGGACCCCACATTGCTAAGAGCCCGGGAGAATGTAGTGAAGATAGATGGGGAGCTAGTTAACCCTGACGAGAGGATTGCCCTCCCTTACTTCATTATTGAGAGGGACCTCTTATATCGAGTGTCACAGAGGATAGAGGACACTGTTGAGCAACTGGTAGTGCCTAAACCGTACCGCAAGATGGTTTTGGAACTGGCCCATGGGCACATTCTTGGGGGACATTTGGGAGCAGAAAAAACCCGGGAGAGAATCACCCAGAGGTTTTATTGGCCTGGGATCACTAAGGAAGTGGAATTGTACTGCTCTTCCTGTCCAGTGTGTCAGATTAATGCACCCATGCCCCATTTCCGTAGTCCTTTGGTACCCCTGCCCATTATCGAGGTTCCTTTTGAGAGGATCGCCATGGATTTGGTTGGGCCCTTACTGAAGTCCACAAGAGGGCACCAGCACATCTTGGTGATAATGGATTATGCCACCCGTTACCCAGAAGCGATTCCTCTCCGAAATACCTCTGCTAAAACCATAGCCAAGGAGTTATTTCAAGTTGTCACCCGGGTGGGTCTACCTAAGGATATCCTAACTGACCAGGGCACCCCGTTTATGTCCAGGGTGACAAGAGAACTTTGTAAACTCCTGAAAGTGACCCAGTTACGTACCTCAGTATATCACCCTCAAACAGATGGGTTAGTGGAGAGGTTTAATAAAACGTTAAAACAAATGTTGAGGAAGGTGGTGGATAAAGACGGAAAGAATTGGGATTATCTGCTCCCTTATCTGATGTTTGCCATAAGAGAGGTTCCCCAATCATCCACAGGGTTCTCTCCGTTTGAGTTGCTGTATGGGAGGCACCCCCGGGGCCTACTTGACATTGCCAGGGAAACATGGGAGAGTGAGAGTTCCCCTCATCGAAGTGTGATTGAGCATGTTGCTCAAATGCAAGATAGAATTGCCCAAGTGATGCAGATTGTGAAGGCACATTTAGCCCAAGCCCAGTTGGCTCAACAAAGGATTTACAATCGTGGGGCCCAGGTCCGTTCTTTTGCACCTGGTGATAGGGTGTTGGTGTTGGTCCCCACGGTCGAAAGTAAATTCCTAGCCAAATGGCAGGGGCCCTATGAAGTATTGGAGAAAATAGGGATGGTGAATTATAAAATTAGCCAACCAGGAAGACGAAAACCTGAGCAGCTCTATCACGTGAACTTGTTAAAACCATGGAAGGATAGAGAGTCCTTGGTCGCTGAGACTACCCGAGTTTCTGCTCCAGTTCACCTGGCTGTCCCTGAAGTTGGGATAGCAGAGACTCTGTCCAAACTTCAGAAACAGGAGGTTAAAGAATTTGTGCTCCGTAATAGGGAGAAGTTTTCAGACCTGCCAGGTTGGGTCTCGGGAGTTAAACATGACATTATCACCACCCCAGGGGATAAGGTCAAGTTAAAGCCTTATAGAATTCCAGAAGCCCGGCGAGATGCCATTCGCCAGGAAGTAAAAAAAATGCTTGAGTTGGGGGTGATAGAAGAGTCAAATAGTGATTGGTCCAGTCCCATTGTCTTAGTGCCCAAACCAGATGGAAGTTGGCGGTTTTGTAATGATTTTCGCCGCCTGAATAAAATCACTAAGTTTGACACCTATCCTATGCCCCGCATAGATGAACTAATTGATCGCCTAGGCACTGCCCGGTACATGACCACGTTAGACCTTACCAAGGGTTATTGGCAAATTCCTCTCTCGGGGTCGGCCAGGGAAAAAACAGCATTTGTAACTCCAGACGGATCTTTCCAATATCGGAGGATGCCTTTTGGGTTACAGAATGCTCCTGCCACATTCCAACGCACCATGGATAAGACCCTTCGGCCTCATCTAGCCTATGCTGCTGCATACCTCGATGACGTGGTCATTCACAGTGAGGATTGGGACTCACACTTACCAAAAGTTCAGGCTGTGTTGGATTCCATCTGGAAAGCTGGGTTTACAGCCAATCCAAAAAAATGTACCATTGGGCTAGAAGAGGCGAAGTATCTGGGGTATACCATTGGTAGAGGTCTAATCAAGCCCCAAATAAACAAAGTTGAAGCTATTAAGGATTGGCCACGTCCCACCAGCAAGAAACAGGTTCGTGCATTTTTGGGGATTGCAGGTTATTATCGCCGTTTTATTCCCCATTTTGCCTCACAGGCTGCTTCCCTGACCAATCTGACCAAAGGGAAGGAGTCTGTCATGATCAAATGGACTCCCGAGGCAGAAACAGCTTTTCAGGCTTTAAAACAGGCCTTATGTAGCCAGCCAGTTTTAAAGTCGCCTGATTTTTCACGAGACTTTGTGGTCCAGACAGATGCATCAAATGTGGGTTTAGGAGCTGTACTGTCCCAGATTATCAAGGGGGAAGAACACCCTGTTATGTACCTCAGCCGAAAGTTGAAGGCCCATGAAGAGAATTATGCCACCATTGAGAAAGAGTGTTTGGCGGTGAAATGGGCCTTGGATTCTCTCCGATACTACCTCCTGGGTAGACAGTTTGAACTGGTGACGGATCACGCCCCATTGAAGTGGATGGCACAGAACAAGGAGACCAATAGGAGAATAAATAGGTGGTTTCTGGCCCTTCAGGAGTTTAGTTTTGTGGTAACGCATCGCCCCGGTGTTCAAATGGGGAATGCAGATGGTTTGTCCCGTGCACATGCGTGCCTGTCAACCTGTGTCCCAACCCTAGGGTTGAAACAAGAGGGGGGGGTATGTGACAGGAAGTCAGGAAAATCTATGGGTGTTGTCACTGACGGGAGATATATTTCTGCTTGGTTTAGACAATTCACTAATTGCTATCAGGTGTCGGCTGCAGAGGTAGGCAGGAAGGTGTACGGAAGTTGAGAACACTTTCAGCTGTTCAGAATGAGGCAATTAGGATCTCTATAACTTGTCCAAAGGGAGTCTATTGATTGCTGTCTCCTGAGGCTGTGTAAGCTGGGGAGAGCAGTCAGATGAGAGACTTCTAAAGGTGAGGTGTTGAATTTTTTTCTGTGTAAAGAAAACACAAATGGACATTTGAGTGTCTGCTGTAGAACCAGCAGGGTCTGCCCAAAGAGTAGGTTGGGAAGACTCCTTAGATAGGTTCCGGTGTGTGAGAAGGTAGACGCCCACAGTGGCCAGGATTTATTTTGTGTTTTGTTTTATTTTGATGTTTTTGCTGCATGCACTGTTTTGAAGAAATTGGACGAATAAACCATAAACTGTTGTTTTCAACCACTCCTCGGCTATCTCCCTGTGTGACGAACCCCCCCCAAAAGGGGTTATCCACACCCGCTACCGAGCTAATCCCTCACAATATATATATATATATATATATATATATATATATATACCTAGCGTCCCCAAAAGCCCTTCTAAGGGCTGGTATTTGTGTAATTTTTTTTATAGATATATATATATACCTAGCGTCCCCAAAAGCCCTTTTAAGGGCTGGTAATTGAGGATTTTTTTTTTATTTATATATATATACATATATATATATCTAGTGTCCCCAAAAGCCCTTTTAAGGGCTGGTAATTGAGGATTTTTTTTTATTTATATATATATATATATATATACATATATATATATATATATATATCTAGTGTCCCCAAAAGCCCTTTTAAGGGCTGGTAAGGTAATAGAGTTTTTTCTTTATATATATATATATATATATCTATTGTACACTGCAGTTGCCTGCCCGCTGTGTGTGAGAGGCCACAGACCCACCACAGACTGTACTGTGTGCACACCACACTCATTTCGGGTGGCACAGGCACAGTACCTTGCATTTTAAAAAATATTTTTTTTTTCCTCTGTCATAATTGCAGTGAGTGCTGTGTCAGGTCCACAAAGTGCACTGTACCCACTGCAGTGCACTGCCCACTACTGATATATATACGGTGGCACAGCATCTTGTTGCAAATTGAAAAAAAAAAATATTTTTTATTATTGCAGTTGCCTGGGCTGCCAGTGACTGTCAGGTCCACAGAGTGTACTGTGCCCACTGCAGTGCCACTGTGTGCCCACCCACCACTGATATATAAGGTGGCACAGCAGCTTGCAAAGTAAAAAAATATATATATATTTTTTAATTGCAGTTGCCTGGGTGCCAGTGACTGCTGTCAGGTCCACAGAGAGTGTACTGTGCCACTGCCCACCCACCACTGATATATAATATGGCACAGCAGCTTGCAAAGTAAAAACAAATATATATATTTTTTAATTGCAGTTGCCTGGGTGCCAGTGACTGTCAGGCCCACAGAGTGTACTGTACCCACTGCCCAACACTCCTATAGGGTGGCACAGCACCTTGCACTCATAGTACACAACACATTAAAAAAAAAAATGACAGGCAGAGGCAGGCCACCCCGCAAGGGCCGTCGTGGTCGTGGTGCTGTGATTTCCTTAGGCCCTAGAATAATGCCCAGTGTTCAGAGGCCACCACAGACCCTGAACTCAAAAAATTCTGAGGCCATAGTTGACTGGCTTACACAGGACACCCAATCGTCTACAGCTTCCGCTCGGAACCTTAATGCACCATCCTCCTCCAGCTCAGCTTCGGGCACCTCTCAATTTACCACTCACCAGCCCGCCGGCACCACCACCAACACTAGCACCACAGCCGCTTCACTTGATCCGTCAGAGGAGTTATTTTCACATCAGTTGGAAGAAATAAGTGATGCGCAACTATTAGTGCCAGAGGATGTAGATAACGGGGATATGTCTCAGTCAGGCAGCATTATACACATGGACGTACATTGTGATGATGATGATGTTGTACCTGCTGCTGCTGCCTTTGCTGAGTTGTCAAGTGAAGCGGCTGATGATGACGATGTGTCTGTGGATGTCACCTGGGTGCCTGCTTGAAGAGCAGAAGAAGAGGGGGAAAGTTCAGATGGGGAGACAGAGAGGAGGAGGAGACGAGTTGGAAGCAGGGGGAGGAGGTCATCGCAAGGAGCTAGTGGCGCAGTCAGACAGCATGTAGATTCGGCACCCGGGGTCAGCCAGACAGCACGCCAATCAACGCAAGCTGTTGCCACCACCAGAATGCTGTCCTTGCAAAGCTCAGCAGTGTGGCATTTTTTTTGTGTGTCTGCCTCTGATATCAGCGATGCCATTTGTAACCTGTGCCAAAAGAAACTGAGTCGTGGGAAGTCCAACACCCACCTAGGTACAACTGCTTTGCGAAGGCACATGATCTCACATCACAAACGCCTATGGGATCAACACATGAGTAAAAGCAGCACACAAACTGAAAGCCACCATCCTCCTCCTGGTCCAGCATCTTCAGCCACGTCAACCACTGCTGTCCTCCATGCCCCCTATCAACAACCCGCCCCTCCGCCTCTCACCTTCAGCAGTTCCTGCTCGTCACCTGCCCACAGTCAGGTGTCTGTCAAGGAAATGTTTGAGCGTAAGAAGCCAATCTCACAGAGTCACCCCCTTGCCCAGCGTCTGACAGCTGGCTTGTCGGAACTCTTAGCCTGCCAGCTTTTACCATACAAGCTGGTGGAGTCTGAGGCCTTCAAAAAATTTGTCGCTATTGGGACACCGCAGTGGAAGGTACCTGGCCGAAATTATTTTTCACAAAAGGCAATCCCCAACCTGTACTCTATTGTGGAAAAGGAAATTATGTCACGTCTGGCACACAGTGTTGGGGCAAGGGTCCATCTGACCACTGATAGCTGGTCTGCAAAGCACGGTCAGGGCAGGTATATAACTTACACTGCGCATTGGGTAAACCTGCTGGCGGCTGCCAAGCATGGAATGCGTGCCTCTGCTGCAGAGGAGTTGGTGACACCGCCACGACTTGCATGCAGGCCTGCTGCCACCTCCTCTACTCCTCCTACTCCATCCTCTTTGCTAACCTCCTCGGCTGAGTCCTCTTCTGCTGTTGCGTCTTGCTCCACACCAACTGCACCCCCCCAGCTCCCCAGGGGCTATTCCACATGCCGGATACGACAGTGTCACGCTGTCTTGGGGTTGACTTGCCTGAAAGCAGAGAGTCACACCGGACCAGCACTACTGTCCGCCCTGAATGCACAGGTGGATCAGTGGCTGACCCCGCACCAACTGGAGTTTGGCAAAGTGGTGTGTGACAACGGCAGCGATTTGTTGGCGGCATTGAATTTGGGCAAGTTGACACATGTGCCGTGCATGGCACATGTGTTGAATCTGATTGTGCAACGTTTTGTGCAGAAGTACCCAGGCTTACAGGACGTCCTCAAGCAGGCCAGGAAGGTGTGTGGCCATTTCAGGCGTTCCTACATGGCCATGGCGCACTTTGCAGATATTCAGCGGCGAAACAACAAGCCAGTGAGGCGCTTGATTTGCGACAGCCCGACGCGTTGGAATTCAACACTGCTAATGTTCGACCGCCTGCTCCAACAAGAAAAAGCGGTCAACGAGTATTTGTATGACCGGGGTGCTAGGACAGCCTCTGCGGAGCTGGGTATTTTTTTGCCACGTTACTGGACGCTCATGCGCAATGCTTGTAGGCTCATGCGTCCTTTTGAGGAGGTGACAAACCTAGTGAGTCGCACCGAAGGCACCATCAGCGACATCATCCCATATGTTTTTTTCCTGGAGTGTGCCCTGCGAAGAGTGCTGGATCAGGCCGTAGATGAGCGTGAAGAGGAAGAGGAAGAGTTGTGGTCACCATCACCACCACCAGAAACAGCCTTACCATCGCTTGCTGGACCTGCGGCAACACTGGAAGAGGAGTCTGAGGAAGAGGAGTCAGAGGAGGAATGTGGCTTTGAGGAGGAGGAACACCAACCACAGCAGGCATCCCAGGGTGCTCGTTGTCACCTATCTGGTACCCGTGGCTGGGGGGAAGAACACACCTTCAATGACATCAGTGAGGACGAGGAATTGGACATGAGTAGCTCGGCATCCAACCTTGTGCAAATAGGGGGCTTTCATGCTGTCATGCCTGTTGAGGGACCCTCATATAAAAAGGCTGAAGGAGAACGACCTGCACTGGGTGGCCACGCTACTAGACCCCCGGTATAAGCAGAAAGTCTCTGATATGTTACCCAATTACCGGCAGTCGCAAAGGATGCAGCAGCTACAAAATAAGTTGAAAAGTATGCTTTACACAGCATATAAGGGTGATGTCACAGCACAACGGGAATCCAACAGGGGAAGAGGTGAAAGTAATCATCCTCCTACCACCACAACCACGCCGGCAAGGACAGGACGCTTTACAGACGTCTTGTTGATGGAGGACATGCGGAGCTTTTTTAGTCCTATGCATCGCCACAGCCCTTCGGGGTCCACCCTCAGAGAACGACGCGACCGACAGGTAGCAGACTACCTTGCCTTAACTGCAGATATCGACACTCTGAGGAGCGATGAACCCCTTGACTACTGGGTGTGCAGGCTTGACCTGTGGCCTGAGCTATCCCAATTTGCCATTGAACTTCTGGCCTGCCCCGCTTCAAGTGTGCTGTCAGAAAGGACCTTCAGCGCAGCAGGAGGTATTGTCACTAAGAAGAGAAGTCGCCTAGGTCAAAAAAGTCTTGATTACCTCACGTTTATTAAGATGAATGAGGCATGGATCCCGAAGGGACTGACAGTGGGGGATGCATTTGACTAAAAAAGGCCTGGTGATGACTGAGATGCCTTGGCCTAAAAATGGTCCACACGCTGCTGTCTTTAATCATTCTCTGCATGCCGGATGACTTACGTGACGTCTCCGCCACCAACTACGGTTCAAGCCGCAATGTTTTAGTGCACTTTCTGCCTTGAAAACCTCAATTTTTCAGGCCGCTGCTACAGCAGCGGCTGCAACAATACCTGCTTTTTCATGCATGTGTACATGCCTAATTTTTCTGGCCTCTGTGGCTGCAAAAAAACAAAAAACAAAAAAAAAGGCACATACATGTGTCAATTCCCCTTCGTGATCGTTACCTTGTCGTGGTGAAGGGGCTTGCGTATCACAATGAAGCGATCACCTCTAGGAGTGTGTTGGCACACCCCAGATGATAAGGTCATTGCTTCATTGTGAACAGACCAAAAGCGATCCGCAGGATAATTTTTCATAGAAAAAACATTCATTTTCTTTCATTCTTTCTGCGGAGCTGGGTATTTTTTGGCCACGTTACTGAATGCTCATGAACAATGGCTGTAGGCTCATGCGTCCTTTTGCGGAGGTGACAACCCTGGTGGTCAGTCGAACCCAAGGCAACATCATCGACCTCATCCCATATGCGTTTTTTCTGGAGCGTGCCCTGCGAAGAGTACTGGATCAGGCTGTAGATGAGCATGAAGAGGAAGAGTTGTGGTCCACTCCCCATCACCACCAGAAGCAGCCTTGTCGTTGTCAATTGCTGAACCTGTGGCAATGCAGAGAGAGGAGTCTGAAGAAGAGAAGTCAGAGGAGGAAGGTGGCTTTGAGGAGGTGGAATACCAGCCACAGCAGGCGTCCCAGGGGGCTTGTTCTCACCTTTCGGGGACCCTTGGTGTTGTACGTGGCTGGGTGGAGGAAGAGACCTTCAATGATGTCAGTGAGGACAAGGAACGGGACATGGCTAGCTTGGTATCCAACCTTGTGCAAATGGGGAGTTTGCGGTTGTGCAAATGGACTGACTAACTGTTGTTAAACGGGGAGTTTGGTCTGTCAGAGTTTGGTCTGTCACTGTGAAGCGGGCGTAACCCTTACACTACTTGACCGATAAAACATCATACCTGATCGTATTCACACACTGGATGTTTTAAAGCACGTTATTCCAAACAATTTAGGAATGTTAGGTGATTTATGCCCTTTATGGATCAAAACCCGACTCTGCGTCAACTACGTAATTTTCCATGGGAGTTTTGCCATGGATCCCCCTCCGGCATGCCACAGTCCAGGTGTTAGTCCCCTTGAAACAACTTTTCCATCACTATTGTGGCCAGAAAGAGTCCCTGTGTGTTTTAAAATTCGCCTGCCTATTGAACTCTATGGCGGTTCGCCCGGGTTGGCCGGTTCGCGAACATTTGCCGATGTTCGCGTTCGCCGTTCGCGAACGGCGAATTTTAGGTTCGCGACATCACTAATAGAGACATACCCCGAGCGACTTACAGCTGTAATCGCAGCAAAAGGTGGTGCTACAAAGTAATAACTTTAGGGGGCTGAATAATTTTGAATGCCCAATTTTTCAGTTTTTTATTTGTTAAAAATGTTTGAAATATCCAATAAATTTTGTTCCACTTCATGATTGTGTCCCACTTGTTGTTGATTCTTCACAAAAAATTACAGTTTTATATATTTATGTTTGAAGCCTGAAATGTGGCAAAAGGTCGCAAAGTTCAAGGGGGCCGAATACTTTCGCAAGGCACTGTATATTTTGACTTTCACTGTAGGTGTATCAGGAGCAGCAGCAGCAAGAAACAGCTGCTCTATGTGTTTTTTTTTTTTAATTTTTTGTTTATTAATACTTTTAAGTTAAACTTTTGGAAAATGTATAGGAAATCTTAACTATTACCATCTGGTGATCTAATTTATGATATACTGTATACATACAGTACATAGTCAATATATAAAAACAGGACATTTATCAGAATACTTATATGGAAATTAAATGTTCAACAACATTGCTTGGTATTACTGCAAGATCCATTATTTTAACTGGTGACTAGCCTAAGGGTAACTTTAAAAATAAAAATACCAATAAAGCATTTAATACATGTATGCTCTGACCACAGTAAATGCAAAAATAAAAAAGGTAACTTTATTGTTGAAACTACAAGGAACACTAAAGTATTTGCAGCATCTACCTCTAGATTCTAGATCATCCCAGAAGAATTCTCCTTTGGCTTTCTGTGCATCATCCAAAGCAATTAAAAGGCCAAGGGGATTTTTACGACTAAAATTAAATTGACAATAAAAAGGTGTTAATATCATTTGCATATTAAAAACAATTTTAGCAAGCAATATTGCATTTAAATAAGAATAAATAGGATTTAAATTAGAATGAACAAAAATAAATAAATGCATGTACACTATATTGTATAGTTTTTGGTAAAAATATTTTGACACTCACAAACAAAAGTAGAAAAAGTGGCCAGCCTCTGTTTGACAAGAAATTGATTTTTACAGTACAAAAATACAATTGTATTACCATTGAGGAACACAGAAATTCAAAAACTGTTGAGATGTCCAAAAGTAATCCAACTGAGGTGCGAGTAACAACAATAAAAACACTAACAGGCCACCAAGAAAACGTGTAGAAAAATTGGTGAACCAACAAAACTGCGCAAATAAATGTGATATAAAATAAAATAAACACTAATCATAAATGTGATTCAGGTGAAATCTCTTCCACTATGCAAGCTGCCACATAAACGTAAATAACGTGCTAAACAAAAAAATTTAAAAATTATAGCGCTCAACAATTAAATATAAATCCCAATTAAATTCTAATGTGCAAAGATCGTGCAAGAAAATAAAGTCTCTAATGTCCAAATCAGTTGGGTTAAACAAACAGCCAATATTAGAAACATAGACTTGATAGGATTGATTCTTAGAACAGCCCTCACCTCCACACGATCACCCAGTGAAAAGTAAAGGTACCGCTTACCAGAGCCACTGGACCCCTTGATTATAGGGGGTCAGACACGCTTAATGATCTATGTGACGAGACCAATCTCGGCATTGGGCGTTGGAGAAGCCTGGTTGCTCGCCTCCTGCAATGTGACTATGGACCCTCTCATCAGCCCATGCTAAACGTAAACCCCATGGCAATTTGACTGTGTTTGTGGCATCTGAGCGCTGTTTGGATATGTTGAGCGCTCAGATCCGGGCTATCTGGGGATGGGTTGAATGTAGGGGTTCTGTTCAGTAGACTGGGAGTTATGCATTTTTGTGTCTTTTTGTGTTTCTGTAAACATGTGGCTAATGGAGTCTTGCCTCTATCCTGGAAGCTAAAGCGTATTCCTGTAAACTGTAAGGAACAGGAAGTCAACTCCTAATATGGGAATTACAGGAAGTTCTGAGGAGACGGGCTGTCTATTGACACTCAGAGTAATGTGTATTGAGGGCTCGTTAGGGAACCATTGTTCTGTGTCTGACTATTGTGTACATTGATTGCCCCCTGGGGCTTTTGTCTCCTTGCATTGGTCAAAGATATCTGACCAATCCCTGTTGACTCATTTTCAAGTCCTCATTTGCATGGGCTGGAGAGGACCTTATTGGGAACTGCAAGTACTTTACAATTGACCAATGGGAAAGCGGTTGTTGGGGGAAGGATGTTCCAATTTCTGTATAAAAGTGTGCTGTGTTCTTCCAATAAATGTTGTTCCTGTTTTACCCTCATCTCGGAGCTTTGTCTCGTTATTGGGGGAATCTGCTGCAGGGATTGCTATGGTCTTCCATACTCCCTTAGAGAATCACTGAGCTCTTGTAAGAGCTTGTGTAAGAGCTTGTTCTGCTGCACTCTCTGGGGAAAGAGAGGTTAACCCACAGGAACCTGGAGCCTTGTCGTTGGTCCAGGGTGGGTAGGAGATGCCAAGACCCTAACCAAGCTGCGGCGGTTCGTGGAGTCTGAAGTGCTTACGGTGTCTGGTGGAGTGCTTGGAGCCCTCGGGAAGCACTAGGAGCATCTGTCAACGGAGCTACCTGCTCAGGGGTGCCCTGTTCCGTAACAATCCACATCAATTCGAGCTTGTACATCCCACTCTCTCACAGGCATGAGTGCAAAGCCAAAACGATGGAACATTCAGGAACCAAGTCATAAATAGGGGAAATGACAAGACAGGCTCTCTTTTCATTTTTTCACCAAGAAAACATAACTGGGGTTTTCTGCACCTCAAGGGCCTTATTTCCATGGAAAATTTGGGTAAACGTGTGAATTGAGGACCAGGTGTCAGTTTTGCAAAACTGGGAAACAGTAGCCTGATGCCCAAAAACCTAAGAACCACTTACAAATCTAGAGTGCACATTGAGGGTAAAGGGTGGATCCTGATTTTTAAGCCAATAAGAATGAATGATGATCTGTTTGAGCTATCAAGAATTTGTGGAATTGGAAGCTGGTTCCCCCTTTACGGGGACCATAAGGGATGACAAAGAGAATGTCAGTCTTTCTGATGGAAAAAGTGGCTGTGAGGTAGACATGCACAGCACAAAATATATCCAAGCAATAAAGTAGGATCTCCTTCTGATGAACTGGATCACTTTTTGAAAAGTGTTCTGTGAGTCTTGTCTGTCACCGCAGCAGACAGCTTTTAGTTCTGGATGAACTACGAGGGCACTGATAAACACCTTTGTAATTCATTCTCAAGCCCTGTAGCTTTCAAACTGACAGCTCATATGGAGGTATGGGCTGAAAGCTGTGGGGCTTGTCTGGAAAAGCATGACATTACACCCGTGATCCACTGATGTCGAATGCAATGTTTTCCAGGCACCATTCGTATAAAAGGTGAATTTATTCTTTGGGAGAAATTATGCAAATATCAAAATGCTTTGATGGACAGGTGCTAGTCTGGAGGAGTGAGCATTCCCAGGCAGACTGCCTAAGTAATGCCCACAAGTGATGCTGTGCTTCCATCATTGAAAGAACTAAAATCCAGTGAATGAAAGCGGAGGGCCAGAAGCAGTCAGGATAGGGAGAATAGGCTAGATGAGGCTGGACAGTATCAAGTGTGGAAATTGGGTGGTCTCTATCTGATTTGCTGCAGGTATCTAATGCACGTGATGAGAAATCATACTAAGCATTTTTAGTACAGCAGAAGAGCCTGTACAACTGTGCAAGAGTGAAGGTAAGGTTGGAGTTCAGCTTTAACCACTTTACCACTAGAGCATTTTGCTGTCTTACGTCCAGGCCACTTTTTGTGATTCGGCGCTGTGCGAATTTAACTGACAACTGAGCAGTCGTACAATGCCGTACCCAAACAAAATTTAAGTCCTTTTTTTCCCACAAACAGAGCTTTCTTTTGGTGGTGTTTGATCACCTGTGTGATTTTTACTTTTGCGCTATAAACAAAAAAAGAGCGTTTATTTTGAAAAAATAACAATATTTTTAACATTTTTTTATATGAAATTCCCCCCAAAAAAAGATGTAAAAACCAATTTTTTTTTAAATTTTGGCCAATTTGTTTTCTGCTACCCATGTTTGGTAAAAAAAATTGCAATAAGCGTATTTTGATTGGTTTGCGCAAAAGTTATTCCGTTTACTAACTAAGGGAAAGATTTATGTAATTTTTGGTGTTTTTTTTTTTTAACGAGTAATGACGGCGATCTGCGATTTTTTTTGTGGGACTGACATTGCGGCGGACAGATCGGACCCTTGACTGACATTTTTGACACTTTTGGGGTACCAGTGACATTACTGCAGTAATCAGTGCTATAAATATGCACTGTTACTGTAAAAATGACACTGGCAGGGAAGGGGTTAATTTTATTGGAGAGGGAGGGGTTAATGTATGCCTGGTGCTTACTAACGTGTGGGGGGGGAGGTGACTGAGTGAGCCAGGGACAGATCGGAGTGTTCAGCTATGCTGAACACTCCGATCTGTCACTCCCTGTCACTTAGGAGATCCGCCCGCTTGTGTTTACACACAGCGGGCGGATCTCCACACTAGATCCCCGTCGATTGGGGCAGAGCAGCGGCGATCGCCGCCGCTCCTCCCCTGGCCCGACTCCCGCTGTGACTGAATACAGCGGGAGCGAGCCTCTGGCGGCGCGCGAGCGCCGCCCACAAGGGGGAGTGTCTGACGACGTAGGTCTACGTCGTCAGATGATAACGAGCCACTTTGCCGCAGTAGTACTACGGTACTCAGTGGCAAAGTGGTTAAGTAGCTATTTTATTTGCAAATGCCTAACAGACCTCTGGGGGTGATTAATATCAGTCTGCTTGGAAACCATCTTTTGCATGAAAGTCACTGTGTAATGCTGAGATGCTGACATAATACATAATGTTATATCTATTTGAATATGTAAAGCAATATTTTATATAACTGTAAGAGAATAAGCCTCCTAACATAATTCCTGATAAGATGCATTAGCATTCTACTAACTATTGGGGCTCAATTTGTAATAAATTCTTTTTACATACTCTCACTTGGGTCATTTATGAAAAAATGAAACACTATAAAAGTGAAACACTGAATATTATATGCTCATTTTTACAATGGATTTACGTTTTACTCATGGTGCAGGAACCACATACTGCACCAAATCCATTTCAAGCATAAGACTGATAGTTGCTATTTAGACTGGAAGCAAACTAGAGAACACTGAGTGCCTATTCACACCTATTCATCAACATGTTGTGCTAAAAAAGGCAACTATTAATGAAATGTGCATTGCAATGCACAAGAAAACACAGTGTCTGCATATTCATTTTTTTATGGGTTCTTAGCAAGATCCAACACACACAATAGTTCGTATTCAAAAAAGAGATTGCTCAAATTCGCGAAAGTGGAATTTTTTTGGCCCAGTTGACGTTGCGCATGCGCACATTCGCGCGCTCGCAGCTCGGGGCTTGAGGAGCTTTTTTTACTTTCTACACTTTTGCAGATATCTCTCTTTCTAAGTCAGTTTTTGACATTTTTTAAAAACTAGTCATCTCCAAATTCTTCTCCACACCTTCCACAGTGATTTGGGATTTTTGGGGGTACAGGGGAAAATTTGGCAAAACATTAGTCGAGCTTATAGCTGACGTGTTTTTAAGTCGCGCTCTGACCTTGTAGCATCTTCATGAATCTTACACTTGACGTTATTGGCCGCCCGCCGTTCTTTGAATACCAATTTCAGACGTAAAAATTAGTCGGTTCGCAAAAATCCCGGCGTTAGCCAGTTTGCCGTACTATGAATTAGGCCCAATGTATCTGACCCAATTTTAGCCGAAGCAGCGCCCTACAATATATGTATCCACATATATGCATTGCGGTGTATTAAAGGCTTTTTTTTTTTCCATAATATTTTATTCAAAGTAGATATGTTGGACAATACAAAAACCATCCAGCAAAGATACCATCTAGCAAGGGTAGATACAATGGTCTAAAACAGACGGGTACAAAAAAAAAAACAGAGTACCTGAATCTGTTACAAGCTGGTTGGTAAATTATAACAAAACAGTAACAACAAAGATGGACATTTGCCTACACGAGAACATAAAAAAGATTATAACAGGTAGGAAGTAACATAGGGTATGCTGTGTTATGGCTGCTTTAACAGCCCATTCACACTAGCGCGACTTGTGAGACGACTTGTGTTGCCCCAGGTAGCTTGACATAACAAAAGCAATGTTAATCAATCAGTGCCGTCTTAATTGGCACTACTGAAGTTGCTCCGACTTCAGAAAAGGGTCCTGTACTACTTTGAGGCGACCTGTGATCTGACTGTCCCATACACTTCAATGGGAGTCGCCTCCTTATCTTAATTGACACAACTTGTTATCAGACTTTCCAGGAAGAAGAAAGAGATTAGCCAGGCATTCCCCACAGACAAAGTCGCCTGTCTCTTCAAAGTAGTGCACAAGTCTCTTCCAAGTCTCTAAACAAGTCTCTTCCAAGTCTCTAAACAAGTCTCTAAACAAGTCTCTTCCAAGTCTCTAAACAAGTCTCTTCCAAGTCTCTAAACAAGTCTCTTCCAAGTCTCTAAACAAGTCTCTTCCAAGTCTCTAAACAAGTCTCTTCCAAGTCTCTAAACAAGTCTCTTCCAAGTCTCTTCCAAGTCTCTTCCAAGTCTCTAAACAAGTCTCTTCCAAGTCTCTAAACAAGTCTCTTCCAAGTCTCTTCCAAGTCTCTTCCAAGTCTCTTCCAAGTCTCTTCCAAGTCTCTTCCAAGTCTCTAAACAAGTCTCTTCCAAGTCTCTTCCAAGTCTCTAAACAAGTCTCTTCCAAGTCTCTTCCAAGTCTCTTCCAAGTCTCTAAACAAGTCTCTTCCAAGTCTCTTCCAAGTCTCTTCCAAGTCTCTTCCAAGTCTCTACACAAGTCTCTAAACAAGTCTCTTCAAGTCACGGGGCGACTTTCTGGTAGTGGTAGTGTGAACCAGCTCTAATGCCCCAGCAATGGGATTGTCGGGTGTCCAAAACCCACGTTAGGGGGCATGATATCCAGTAATGGTTAGTCAGGGGTGTGAGAGGAAAAAGGGGAGAAAAAAAGTGTGTGTGAGGAAAGCAGGTGGCAGGAAAGGTACAATTAGCAAAAGCCTAATAAAGAAAGTTACAGACCCTCAGTGTGGCGTATGAGAGAGGGGTGCTGTTTATACAAATCAAATGCTTTACATTGTAGCAAAGTGTCATTTCTTCAGTGTTGTCACATGAAAAGATATAATAAAACATTTACAAAAATGTGAGGGGTGTATTCACTTTTGTGAGATACTGTATATATATATATATATATATATATATATACTGTGTGTATATATATATATATATATATATATATATATATATATATATATATATATATATATACTGTATATACACATATATACACACACACTTTTATGAAAATAGTATAAATTATATTAATCCATACTGACATACATTCCATCTGCATAGTATAATACTTATACTTATAATGCACCTAATGTTGTTGCTATCTCTATGATGGGTTTGTTTTGTTTTTTTAGCCTAATGATGGCTTGCTTCACTGTTAGTGACAGCTCTTTGGATCTCATATTGAGAGTTGTCAGCAACAGATTCCAAATGCAAAAAGCACACTTGAAATGAACTCTGGACCTTTTATCTGCTCCTTGTAAATGGGATAATGAGGGAATAACACACACCTGGCCATGGAACATCTGAGCAGCCAATTGTCCCATTACCTTTGGTCCCTTAAAAGTGGGAGGCACATACAGTGGGTACGAAAATTATTCAGACCCCCTTAAATTTTTCACTCTTTGTTATATTGCAGCCATTTGCTAAAATCATTTAAGTTCATTCTTCTTCCTCATGAATGTACACATAGCACCCCATACTGACAGAAAAACACAGAATTGTTGACATTGTTGCAGATTTATTAAAAAAGAAAAACTGAAATATCACATGGTCCTAAGTATTCAGACCCTTTGCTCAGTATTTAGTAGAAGCCCCCTTTTGATCTAATACAGCCAGGAGTCTTTTTGGGAAAGATGCAACAAGTCTTTCACACCTGGATTTGGGGATCCTCTGCCATTCCTCCTTGCAGATCCTCTCCAGTTCTGTCAGGTTGGATGGTAAACGTTGGTGGACAGCCATTTTTAGGTCTCTCCAGAGATGCTCAATTGGGTTTAAGTCAGGGCTCTGGCTGGGCCATTCAAGAACAGTCACGGAGTTGTTGTGAAGCCACTCCTTCGTTATTTTAGCTGCGTGCTTAGGGTCATTGTCTTGTTGGAAGGTAAACCTTCGGCCCAGTCTGAGGTCCAGAGCACTCTGGAGAAGGTTTTTGTCCAGGATATCCCTGTACTTGGCCGCATTCATCATTCCCTCGATTGCAACCAGTCGTCCTGTCCCTGCAGCTGAAAAACACCCCTACAGCATGATGCTGCCACCACCATGCTTCACTGTTGGGACTGTATTGGACAGGTGATGAGCAGTGCCTGGTTTTCTCCACACATACCGCTTAGAATTAAGGCCAAAAAGTTCTATTTTGGTCTCATCAGACCAGAGAATCTTATTTCTCACCATCTTGGAGTCCTTCAGGTGTTTTTTAGCAAACTCCATGCGGGCTTTCATGTGTCTTACACTGAGGAGAGGCTTCCGTCGGGCCACTCTGCCATAAAGCCCCGACTGGTGGAGGGCTGCAGTGATGGTTGACTTTCTACAACTTTCTCCCATCTCCTGACTGCATCTCTGGAGCTCAGCCACAGTGATCTTTGGGTTCGTCTTTACCTCTCTCACCAAGGCTCTTCTCCCCCGATAGCTCAGTTTGGCCGGACGGCCAGCTCTAGGAAGGGTTCTGGTCGTCCCAAACGTCTTCCATTTGAGGATTATGGAGGCCACTGTGCTCTTAGGAACCTTAAGTGCAGCAGAAATCTTTTTGTAACCTTGGCCAGATCTGTGCCTTGCCACAATTCTGTCTCTGAGCTCTTCAGGCAGTTCCTTTGACCTCATGATTCTCATTTGCTCTGACATGCATTGTGATCTGGAAGGTCTTATATAGACAGGTGTGTGGCTTTCCTAATCAAGTCCAATCAGTATAATCAAACACAGCTGGACTCAAATGAAGGTGTAGAACCATCTCAAGGATGATCAGAAGAAATGGAAAGCACCTGAGTTAAATATATGAGTGTCACAGCAAAGGGTCTGAATACTTAGGACCATGTGATATTTCAGTTTTTCTTTTTTAATAAATCTGCAACAATGTCAACAATTCTGTGTTTTTCTGTCAGTATGGGGTGCTATGTGTACATTCATGAGGAAGAAGAATGAACCTAAATGATTTTAGCAAATGGCTGCAATATAACAAAGAGTGAAAAATTTAAGGGGGTCTGAATACTTTTCGTACCCACTGTATACAAACTGTTGTAATTCCTACACCTTTCACCTGAATTGGATGTAAATACCCTCAAATTAAAGCTGAAAGTCGGCAGTTAAAGCACATCTTGTTTGTTTCATTTCAAATTGATTGTGGTGGTGTATAAACCCAAAAAGATTAGATTTGCGTCAATGTCCCAATATTTATGGACCTGACTGTACAAGTGAAGTTAAAAGGTCCCTAAAGACATTATATGGCAATGGGTGAATAACAGTAAGTAATCCTCCTGAGAAGAATTTAATAGAGGTATCTGCAGGATACCTCTGACTGTAGGCAACACAAAAACAGTCAAACGTTATAGAATGCAACCCAATATGTATGGAAAAGTAATGTAAATAAGGAAAAACATTGTTTTAACCACTTACCGCCCGCCCTATAGCAGATTGATGGCGGGAATGTGGTTGTATTATCCTGACAGGACGTCATATGACAGCGGCAGGATAATACAGCTCTGCACGCCCCCGGGGGCGCGCAGAGCGGCGATCGGTGATGCGAGGTGTCAACCTGACACCCTGCATCTCCGATCTCGGTAAAGAGACTACTGACGTAGCTCTTTACCATGTGATCAGCCGTGTCCAATCACGGCTGGTCACATAGTAAACAGGAACAGCCGTTGATCGGCTTTCCTTAGTTCGTGCCTGACAGGCACGAGTAAAGGAGCGCCTATCGGCGGCTCCCCTGACAGGGGGGGGGGGGGTCGGCACTGGTAATCAGATCATTGATTACCAGTGCAGACCCTCGGGGGGGGGGGGAAGCCACTAGAACCACCAGGGATGCCCACTATGACCCCAGGGATGCCCACTATGGCCACCAGGGATGGCAATCAGGGCTCAGGGAGCCCCCCATTGCCCTCCCCATCAGTGCTGCCGCCAGTGCCCTCCCTATCAGTGCTGCCCACAAGTGCCCATCATTGCCATCTTTCAGTGTCGCCCACAAGTGCCCATTATTGCCCACCAGTGCCACCTATCAGTGCCCATTAGTGCCCATCAGTGCCGCTGATCAGTGCCGATCAGTGCTGCCCATCAGTGCCCATCAGTGCCCACCAGTGCCGCCTATCAGTGACCATTAGTGCCCGTCAGTGCCACCTATCAGTGCCCATCAGTGCCACCTATCAGTGCCCATCAATGCTGCCTATCAGTGCCTAGCAGTGCCGCCTATCAGTGCCCACCAATGCTGCATATCCGTGCTACCTATCAGTGCCACATATCAGTGCCTATCAGTGCCGCATATCAGTGCGCCTATCAGTGCCACCCCATCAGTGCCACCTGATCAGTGCCACCCCATCAGTGCCTCCTCATCAGTGCCTGCCAGTGCAGTCTCATCAGTGCTCATCAGTGCAGGAAAAAACTTATTTATTTACGAAATTGTATAACATAAACAAAAAAACTTTTTTTTTTTTCAAACTTTTCGGTCTTTTTTTATTTGTTTAGCAAAAAGGAAAAAACCCAGATGTGATCAAATACCACCAAAAGAAAGCTTTATTTGTGGGGGGAAAATTACATAAATTTGGTGTAGGTACAGTGTTGCATGACCGCGCAATTGTCATTCAAAATGCAACAGCGCTAAAAGGGGAAAATTGGCCTGGGCAGGAAGGGAGGAAAGTGCCAGGTATTGAAGTGGTTAAACCATGATAACATTTGTGACTTTGATACTTAAGCTAATTAAGCATGAATGCTGAATAACACACGACTTGCTTTTTTCCCGTTAAAATGATGATGATATTCATGTCAGTTAATTGGAGCTTCTGTTGATTTTCCAGGATTACTCCCATGCATCCTCATGCAGAAAGTCCCATTGCTGAAAAGTGGGATGCAGAGGTTGCATAGACACAGCCACTGCTTCCAATGTGACATCCATGTGAGTTCAGGGCCATGCACCCGCACATCGCTAACTTAATGACTACAGAGGGTACAATCTGAGTTTCACAAAAGGTACAACATTTTCTGTTAAAAAGAATCCATCCAGCATTTGTTCTCTCATATCTGAAATTTAAGTTACATTATGTTCTTTCTTTTCTAAACAGATGAGAGCATTAACCACTTAAGCCCCGGAGGATTTGGCTGCTAAACGACCAGGGGGTATTTTGCGATTCGGCACTGCGTGACTTTAACGGACAATTGCGCGGTCGTGCGATGCTGTACCTAAACAAATTTGACGTCCTTTTTTCCCACAAACAGAGCTTTCTTTTGGTGGTATTTGATCACCTATGCGCTTTTTACTTTTTGCGCTATAAACAAAAAAAGAGCGTAAATTTTGCAAAAATAACAAAATTTTTCACATGTTTTGAAATTCCCCCCAAAAAAATGTAAAAATCTAATTTTTTTAACATTTTCGGGCCAATTTGTTTTATGCTACATATGTTTGGTAAAAAAAAATCGCAAAAAGCGTATTTTTATTGGTTTACGCAAAAGTTATCGCGTTTACTAACAAAGGGAAAGATTTTTGTCATTTTTGTTGTTTTTTTTTTAACGAGTAATGGTGGCGATCTGCGATTTTCTTTGCGGTACTGCGACATTGGGGCGGACAGATCGGACCCTTGACTGACATTTTTGACACTTTTGGGGTTACCAGTGACATTTCTACAGTAATCAGTGCTATACATATGCACTGTTACTGTAAAAATACACTGGTAGCGTATTCCTCTTAACTTTATTTGAGAGGAAGGGGCTGTGTGTGTCCCTAGGGGCGTGATTCTTACTGTGATTGGCTGTGACTTGAGGTGTAAGGACACTGATCAACGGTTCTACATACTAGAACCATGTGATCAGTGTTTTTACACCGAGGAGAATGACAGGTGACTTGTTTACACAAGCCGCCTGACTTTCTCCCTCTCCCCCGCCGATCGCAGAGTGACCGGCGGACATCGGGTCCGCCGGTCACACGCGCGGGGGGCTCAGTGACCGCGCGGGAGCGGCGCGCGCTCGCTGCCCAGACCCTCACAGGCTAGTGACATTAATTAATGTCACTCTGCCTGTGAGGGGCTGACCGCCGCAGTAAATTTACTTGCGGCGGTCGGCAAGCGGTTAAGCAATTGAAGTTGGCCACAGAATGACAACAATAGTCTGTGATTAAAATGATAGAATGAGTCCAGAGGAAAGTTATATGAGGATACATAACAGACAGACTCGCAGAGCAAGCTGGTCTGAGGCCTTTCTCCTGCAGGTGTATACTGACCACACCCCCAGAAACATCATTGGGGGAATCAAGATTGAGGATCTGGGAGTCTTGGTTGATGATAGACTAGGCAACAGCATGCAATGTCAAGCGGCAGCTGCCAAAGCCAGCAGAATATTAGCATGCATAAAGAAAGGGATGCATTCCAGAGATAAAACTATAATCCTTTCACTTTATAAAACTCTGGTCCGACCGCATCTGGAGTATTCTGTCCAGTTCTGGTCACCAGTCCTCAGAAGGGATGTTTTGGAGCTGGAGAGAGTCCAGAGAAGGGCAACTAAACTAATTAGGGGATTGGAGGACCTTGCCTATGAAGAGCGTCTACAATCGCTCGATTTATTCTCCCTGGAGAAGAGATGTCTGAGGGGGGACATGATAGCAATTTATAAATATCTTAATGGGGATCCCAGCTTAGAAAAAAAGTTGTTCATTCGAAGGGATTGCATGAGGACTCGAGGGCATACAATGCGATTAGAGGAGAAGCGTTTTAACCTCAGGCAACGTAGGGGGTTCTTTACTGTTAGGGCTACAAGATTGTGGAATTCTCTACCACAAGAGGTGGTTTCTGCGGGTAGTATGGTGGCTTTCAAAAGACTCTTAGACTTACATCTCAAGGATCAGAACATTCAGGGGTATGAGAGATGATTACGGCCACACACACCTACACAGGTTGAACTGGATGGACTATTGTCTTTATTCAACCTCACCTACTATGTAACTATAAACCAAGTAAGGTGCACAATTATCACAGATGATGATTGCATCTGACAGTCACTGAATTAAGTAATAGGAGTGTTATTGCTTGAGTGTGGTGCCAATAATAGCCACCACGCACCAATCAAGCTTGTTTTGATTACCTGTATTCTGTAGTGCTAGCTGGTTGTTGAGTGGGGAATATGTAGCCTCCTCGAAGGTGAAGCCCAAGTTTGTCTGCTGGGAGATACATAGACACGCGCTGCTTTCTAAATGAGGACTTTGCGCCCTGTGAAAAGATGATTTTATTATATCGACAGTATGTTCATGTATAACTTCTTTTCAACATCACTTTGACCATAGAAATGGTAAAAGTGTGCACAAAATTGACAAAAACTACCCTTGGAATTTATATGAATAAAGTGCAATTTAATCATCATCAAAACTGGCTCAGGACATGAGGGACCTGAGGGTCTCAGGGAAATACGAAGGAAGTTACTCTCAGGATTCATTTTAGTCCCATAATAATAGGTAGTAATATTTTACTTTCCAGTAAAAAAAAAAAAAAAGCCATATCATTTACTTACAAACCCAATTCCAAAAAAGTTGGGACACTGTACAAATTGTGAGTAAAAAAGGAATGGACTAATTTAAAAATCTCAAACTTATATTTAATTCACAATATAATATAGATAACATATCAAATGTTGAAAGTGAGACATTTTGAAATGTCATGCCAAATATTGGCTCATTTTGGATTTCATGAGAGCTACACATTCCAAAAAAGTTGGGACAGGTAGCAATAAGAGGCCGGAAAAGTTAAATGTACATAAAAGGAACAGCTGGAGGACCAATTTGCAACTTATTCGGTCAATTGGCAGCATGATTGGGTATAAAAAGAGTCTCTCAGAGTGGCAGTGTCTCTCAGAAGTCAAGATGGGCAGAGGATCACCAATTCCCCCAATGCTGCAGCGAAAAATAGTGGAGCAATATCAGAAAGGAGTTTATCAGAGAAAAATTGCAAAGAGTTTGAAGTTATCATCATCTACAGTGCATAATATCATCCAAAGATTCAGAGAATCTGGAACAATCTCTGTGTGTAAGGGTCAAGGCCGGAAAACCATACTGGATGGCGGTGACCTTCGGCCCTTAGACGGCACTGCATCACATACAGGAATGCTACTGTAATGGAAATCACAACATGGGCTCAGGAATACTTCCAGAAACCATTGTCGGTGAACACAATCCACCGTGCCATTCACAGTTGCCGTCTAAAACTCGATAGGCCAAAAAAAGAAGCCATATGTAAACATGATCCAGAACCGCAGGTGTTTTCTCTGGCCCAAGGCTTATTTAAAATGGTCTGTGGCAAAGTGGAAAACTGTTCTGTGGTCAGACGAATCAAAATTTGAAGTTCTTTTTGGAAAACTGGGACGCCATGTCATCCGGACTAAAGAGGACAAGGACAACCCAAGTTGTTATCAGCGCTCAGTTCAGAAGCCTGCATCTCTGATGGTATGGGGTTGCATGAGTGCGTGTGGCATGGGCAGCTTACAGATCTGGAAAGGCACCATCAATGCTGAAAGGTATATCCAAGTTCTAGAACAACATATGCTCCCATCCAGACGTCGTCTCTTTCAGGGAAGACCTTGCATTTTCCAACATGACAATGCCAGACCACATACTGCATCAATTACAACATCATGGCTGCATAGAAGAAGGATGCGGGTCCTGAAATGGCCAGCCTGCAGTCCAGACCTTTCACCCATAGAAAACATTTGGCGCATCATAAAGAGGAAGATGCAACAAAGAAGACCTAAGGCAGTTGAGCAACTAGAAGCCTGTATTAGACAAGAATGGGACAACATTCCTATTCCTAAACTTGAGCAACTTGTCTCCTCAGTCCCCAGACATTTGCAGACTGTTACAAAAAGAAGAGGGAAGGCCACACAGTGGTAAACATGGCCTTGTCCCAACTTTTTTGAGATGTGTTGATGCCATGAAATTTTAAATCAATCTATTTTTCCCTTAAAATAATACATTTTCTCAGTTTAAACATTTGATATGTCATCTATGTTGTATTCTGAATAAAATATTGAAATTTGAAACTTCCACATCATTGCATTCTGTTTTTATTCACAATTTGTACAGTGTCCCAACTTTTTTAGAATCGGGTTTGATTTCATATATATTACAGCTTATGCCCATTCCATGATGAAATATGGGCCCTTGCATTTACATAGTAACGAGCTAGACTGACACCCATTCATCCACCTTGGACAGCAGCCAGCTGTATTTTGCATTTAGACGACATGTTAAACCACCTCTCCATTCATTCATTTGAACACTTGACAGTTGGATATTTTGCATTTAGATTACGAGACATTTTGCATAGAGATTGCTGACGCCACCCATAAACAATTGACAATTGCTTACATTAACACATGACAACTGAATGCAGACGGGGCGACTCTCCGACAAAACACAGATTCAGATACGGGAACACCTCATATTGACACAGATGCATGGCGAAAGCAAATGCCCTTTCATGTACTGTTATTGTTAATTTGACTGATGAATTGTAAACCAGTTTTGAGCAGTCTTTCCCGCTCAAAACATGCCTTAAATATGAGCTAAACTTGCAATAAACTCAGTTGTGACTGCGCTAAGTTTGAGTGCTATGTGTCGTCATAACTCCCGGCCGGACGAGAGGGAATTCACTATCTAGGGGGGGTTAGCAACTGAAGGGCTGTATATCATCGTGATTGCCTCCTGACGAGATTTGAGCTAACAATGTACAAATACAATACTGGATATGGGTGTGTTATTAGGTCAGCTATTACAAGTGTCATATTATATTTTATATTCTATGCATGAGACTATGGATTACAAATGTAATGTAATGCAAATGCGTAAAAATGTTTGTTTACCGTCTCATAGTCATACCACACAGCATCAGGGATGTAAGCATCGGCATGTTCTGAGCCCTAAATTAGAAAACAATAAGAATGATAAGAATGCAAATTAAGAGATATATGGTTTAGCTTTTTAAAATATATTATATTCAAATACGATTTGGTTTTGCAAATTATATTACAACAAATTGCATGTGTATTTAGAGCCATCAAGAGTCATCAAGGGACGTCAGTAAATTACTACAATGCCAATAAGTAATGTGAGTATAAATATTTAAATCTGCCTTAGTTATAGTATTTTATTGCATATCTGAATAAGTCAATACACAGACACTACACAGAGACTACACGGGTGTCGCACAAAAAAGGAAACACATGCTAAATGTGTTTGTGTTCAGTTATACTTTGCTCAAGTTTACAGTTTCTATATAGTGCAGTACCTCTAATTGTGTTGGTGTTCAGTTGTACTTTGCTCCGATTTACACTTTCTATATAGTGCAGTGCTTTTAGTAGTAGGTCTGCTCTAAATATACTGTACATGAGTTCATTTAACTGAGGAGCTCCCAGATTTCAATGAAATATAAAATTGAATGATGTTTAATGTATATATTAAACTTTTAGCAAGCAAAACTTGACATACCGAATTAAGAATAGGTGTAATAAGAAGACCAGGTCCCCAAAGAAATTGTTGATCTATTGCCCATGTTTCGCTATCAGAATAGAATCTGAAAAAAAGACAAAGGTTAAAATGAGTTTAGTAGCTCTGTAAGGCTAATTCTATGTATGTACAGCCATACCAATAGCATGACTGTAATTTGCCCTGTGTAAGTACTTGTGGCACTTTAGACAAGCCAAGACTTTCACCGCAGTGAACAATGTGCTTTATGGCAGGTAATATACCAAATCTGTAATTGAATAAACTTCAACATTCAGCACAGAGATGCCTAAATAAGGCATTTTATACATGGATAATTGGAGAACAGAGCCGCTCAGTCCAACCTGGTGCTGGTAAGACCCGTCATCCGGATAAAGTGCAAAGGAAGTAGTGGAACCGCACTCAGGTAGATGAAAGCAATGGAGATACTTTTATTCTTCAAATCATAAATGGACAGACAGTGCAAGGAACAGGTAATCCAAGGTTAACGCGTTTCACGGCACACACGGCCGCTTACTCATAACCTGAGTGCGGTTCCACTACTTCCTTTGCATTTTATACATGCCCATAGCTATTATTTTCTCCCTGACAATGCCTAAATATACTAGGGCCATTCTTTCTCGCTCTATCTAGAAGCTCTCTAAATACCCCAGTTTCTGGCTAAAAGGCTTAAAGTGGAGTTCCACCCATTTTTGGAACTTTAGATCTATGTAATCCCCTTTAAAACGGCTTTTACCAATGGAAACTTTTTTTTTTTTTGCTAGTTAATACTCTCATTGAGTTGTATTGTATGATGAGGCGGGGCGGAGGCGGGACAGAGAACGGCCTTAATACATTCATACAATACAACTCAATGAGAGGAAGCGGGGCGGAGGCGGGGCGGAGGCGGGGCAGAGAACAGCCTTAATACATTGCATACAATACAACTCAATGAGAGGAGGCGGGGCGGAGGCGGGGCAGAGAACAGCCTTAATACATTGCATACAATACAACTCAATGAGAGGAGGCGGACGGAGGCGGGGCAGAGAACAGCCTTAATACATTGCATACAATACAACTCAATGAGAGGAGGCGGGGCAGAGGCGGGGCAGAGAAAAGCCTTAATACATTGCATACAATACAACTCAATGAGATGAGGCGGGGCGGAGGCGGGGCAGGCACGGCTCAGTACAGTTCAGCTACTGCGAGATTTCTGGAATAGAATACATCCCAGCAGACACTGCGAATCGCCGAATGACGTCATCGCCGATCGGACCCGGAAGTGAGGAGAGGAGGAATAAAGCAGAAATTAAGGTATTTACTAGCAAAAAAAAAAAAGTTTCCATTGGTAAAAGCCGTTTTAAAGGGGATTACATAGATCTATGTATTCCAACCTATTAAAAATGGGTGGAACTCTGCTTTAAAGTGGTACTAAACTCTTTGCTTTTATTTTTACCTGCAGGTAAGCTTATAATAATGTTTGAGAGCTTTGCACATTATTTCTGGTAGGTCAGTAATACAGAAATACATAAACTCTGAATCCATGGTCATCCTTCCAGTGTAAATAAATAGTGCTTTATGTAACTTGCGTTCTTGCTTTCCCAGAGTACTGACACTTTAATCCCATGGTTATGAGTTTTGTTGGGAGAGGAAATTTGCATATTTAGGACTCAGCAGTATAAAAAATGTATTTGTAGAGGGGGATTGGCCACAGCCGAAGAAGATGGCCACATAAGCAGACGGCTATATACACCCACAGCTTACCTGAGCTAATTGCGATGCTTCTGGGCACCAACAACTGGCACTTTCAGCTGCCAGAGGGGTGAGGCACCCATGGACGTTTTATTCCGTAAGAGGAAGGACTGATCCCTGCCTGGAATGATGTTAGACTTTTTTATGCAGCACGAGTCAAGATGCCGCCTGGAGCTCATCCAGCTTTGCATTCACATGGCACAGTCACTCCCTGCAGGATGTGGAAACCTTACAAGCGGACCTGAACAAAATAACGGGGTGGGCAACTACATGGCAAATGAGGTTTAATGTTGTAAAATGTAAAGTAATGCACTTGGGGGCCAGAAACCAGAAAGCAAGCTACTCACTAGGGGGGGGGGGGGGTAACCTCTGGGTGAGTCTAGGATGGAAAAGGACTTGGGAGTACTGGTAGACAACAAGCTTGGCAGTGGCATGCAATGCCAAGCCGCTGCAAGCAAAGCCAACAGAATACTGAGATGTATAAAAAAGGGGATTCACTCCAGAAATAAAGAGATTATTCTCCCGCTCTACAAGACTCTGGTTCGGCCACATCTGGAGTATGCTGTCCAGTTCTGGGCACCGGTCCTCAGGAAGGATGTGCTGGAACTGGAGAAAGTCCAGAGAAGGGCAACAAAAATAATTAGGGGAATGTAGGACATCAGCTATGAGGAAAGACTACAAGCACTGAACTTATTCTCTCTGGAGAAGAGACGATTGAGGGGGGATATGATATCAATGTACAAATACTGTACTGGCGACCCTAGCATAAGGAACAAACTATTCAGAGAAAGGAGATACAATAAGACACGTGGCCACTCACTAAAACTAGAGGAAAGGCGGTTTAACCTTAAAGTGCATAAGGGGTTCTTCACTGTAAGAGTGGTAAGGATGTGGAATTCTCTTCCACAAGCAGTGGTATCAGCAGGGAGCATTGATAGTTTCAAAAAACTATTAGATGGACACCTTAAAGACCACAACATACAGGGGTATACAATGTACGGTTAAAAGCAAACACACACACACACATCATAGGTTGAACTGGATGGACTGATGTCTTTTTTCAACCTCACTAACTATGTAACTATGTAACAATCCCACGGCACCACTCTGCTGAAAATGGCACACTCATACACAGAAGGGATCATTCTCCTGGGCTTCCTCTACTAATAACCAACCAGTCCTAAACACCACGCTGAAAGATATTTTGGTGTCATTGCATTGCACTATCCGCTCAGATATCATGTCTCAGGCTCGGCAGTTTAAATCTGACCTTAGAGATGTAGGAGATAGGGTGAAAGACATCAAAGAAAAAAATGGGGGAATTTGCATCAACCTTTAACAAGCTGGTCAACTTGCACAATAAACAAGATGAGGATATGGCCTGCTTCAAATCAAAGCTGGCAGATCTGGAGGACAGATCCAGGAGGAATAATGTTAAAATACGGGGAATACCCAAATCAGTCAAACCACCTGAGCAGAAAGCTAATTTTGGTAAGATCCTACAAGAGGCTATATCAGATGCGCCTTTGGAGGAATTGATAGATGACCGCATGCATAGGCTACCTAAGCAGAAGCATATCCCGACTCCTTTACCCAAAGACACAATTGCCAGCATCCATTATTTTCACATCAAAGAGAAGCTGGTGGCTGTTGCCAGAGAAACTGATCATCTTCCAGCCTGACTTCAGGTACTCTCAATCTTTGTCAAAGGAGTGGCACTTCCTGAAGAACGACCTGCCTATTCCAGGCTCACCGCACTTGTGACCCTCAGGAACTTCAGGTAAATCTAATGACTGAGCCCCAGTGAACTACTGACTGCACAACATTGGATCTGGCCCACTTATGGCGCTTTTCCACTGCATGGAACCGTACCGGCTCGGTACGCTTTTGTGCTTTTCCACTGCGGTACCGCATGGTATAGTGTCGGAACGGTTCGGTACGGTACGGTATAGGTTTGCTTTTCCACTGCATGGAACCGAACGGTACGGTACGGCTCTGAAAAAACAGTACCTACTCGATTGTGGTTCCAACAGGTACCAAACTGGTACCATATCCCACAATCCTTTGCATGCAGTCACTACTAGCCACTGATTGGTCAGAGAATCACACCCACCCCGTTGTTATCCCACCCACTTAACTTTAGTACTACTTTAGTGGAAAAGCAAACCTATACCGTACCGTACCGAAACCGTTCCGACACTATACCATTCGGTACCGCAGTGGAAAAGCAAACCGGGCCAAGCAGGGCCGAGTAGAGCCGAGCCGGTACGAGCCGGTACTTGCAGTGGAAAAGTGCCATTAGTGTAACCATTGAACACCGTTTTTCTTGGCACCCTTTATTCAGCAGTTTTTGATCCACCCATATTTCGAAAAGGAATCAAATTTATTTTTTTTTCTATTTTGCTGGACTTTACAACAGCATTTTGCTCTCTCTGCCCATTCCTAGTATCCTAGACTTATCTCTCCATCGCCATACAGTACAAACTTTGCTTCAATCTGGTCCATTTACTCCCTCTGCCGACCGCATTACAGAGCTACGCCTGCCATTATTTCTAGCCTTGACTCCAACACTGGGTCAAGAATTTCTTCCAGACGCTTCTTTTTTTTAGATTGGTAAAGCTTACATGGCTAAATACTCCATAAGATCCATGAGGAACTTGACCCCGCTTCCACAGAACTGAGCGAATCCTGTAACATGCATTTCAAACTATCCTCTATGAACGTAAAGGGTCTTAACAGTCCCGCCAAATGCCACATTGAAAGAATCACTCAGACTTAAGTGTGATGTACTAAGTCTGCAGGAGACTCACTTTAAGGTACAAAATCCACCTAAAATTCCTGCATAAGAGCTACCTGTACTTTTTCTGCTCCAATGCACCCTCTAAAAAAGGGGAGTCTTAGTAGCAGTTGAAGACACCATCACCTTCCAACTTGAACTAACAACTTCTGACTCACAAGGTTGCTACTTTGTGCTAGTGTGTACGAATAATGCCACCAAGTACACTATCATAAATGTATACCTCCCTAATGTGAAAACTGTCTCCACTCTGAGAAAAATCTGGAAGAAAGTGCAACCACTATGTAAAGGACATGTCATCCTCTGTGGAGACTTTAATGTTGTACCCTGAAAATTGATGGATACCTCTGACCGGCTCCACAACCACTCCAACAGAGCAACTCTAGCTCACTTTCTTAACACTTCCCTGTTGTATGACGTATGGCGGTGTCAGCATGCAACAGAAAAGGACTACACCTGCTTTTTACATGCCCACCATACATACTCATGTATAGATCTATTTATGGTGGACACATTTTTGCTTCAAAATGTTAGCAGATCTGATATAGATTGCATTACATGGTGGGACCGTGCTCCGGTGTCTATCACAGTGGGAGGGACCCCAGTGAAGACGAGGGCTAACAGGTGGCAAAATTATGTCTTATTGATGTCACATCCTTAAAATAAGCTAAAAATACAAGAAGTACTTATGGAATTCTTTAAAATGAACGCCCTCTCCACTGGAGACCCTTTCATCTTGTGGAACTAACATGGCCTTTATTCAAGGCCATTTGTTTAAAATGAGCTCAACTGCTCGGAGGCACAAAACACGAAAGCTTGATAGCCATCACCTTTGAATAAAACATCTAGAACCAGTGGCGTAGCGTGGGGGGTGCAGGGGGGGCCGGCCGCAACATCTGGGGGGGCGCATTCCCACAGTGTCACTCTGTCTGACACAGTGTCACACGCTGTCTGCAGTTGCCGCCATGTTTAGGCTGGGAGATGTCCAGCGGGCGCCCTATGGATGAAAATGGCGGGGCGGGGCGGAGCTGGACTGTGCCTCACCTGTCCATTGGCATAGGGTGGAGTGGTGCTGCGGCGCATGTGGAAATGTTGCAAGCCAATCCCCGCCTGTGCCGCCTCTCCTCACAATCGGCCACATGTTCAGAAGAGCTCAGTCAGCTCAGCGAGTGAATCAGCAGCCTGGCACTGTCACAGAGTCAGTAATCATTCATCTATCTATCTTTCCCTGTTGTCGTGACACTCAGCCAGCCATTGTGAAAGGTGAGGTGAGACCGTTCGGGGGGGGGCAGCCTGGACTGGAGTGGAGAACCCAGTAGTGTAGTGGGCAGTGCAGCGTAGTGGGCAGTGTAGTAGGAAGTGTAGTGCAGTGGGCAATGTAGTGTAGTGGGCAGTGTAGTGTAGTGGGCAGTGCAGCGTAGTGGGCAGTGTAGCGTAGTGGGTAGTGTAGTGTAGTGGGCAGTGTAGTGTAGTGTAGTGTAGTGGGCAATGTAGTGGACAGTGTAGTGTAGTGGACAGTGTAGTGTAGTGGGCAGTGTAGTGTAGTGGGCAGTGTAGTGTAGTGGGCAGTGTAGTGCAGTGGGCAGTGTATCGTAGTGTAGTGGGTAGTGCAGTGGGCAGTGTAGTGTAGTGGAAAGTGTAGTGTAGTGGGCAGTGTAGTGGACAGTGTAGTGTAGTGCAGTGGGCAGTGTAGTGGGAAGTGTAATGCAGTGGGCAGTGTAGTGTAGTGGATAGTGTAGTGGTCAGGTAGGAATCAGGTAGGTCAGTGTAAGGGTCAGTGTCCTGAACAGGTAGGTCAGTATAGAGGTCAGTGTAGTGGCCAGTATAGGAATCAGGTAGGTTAGCATAGTGGACAGGTAGGTCAGTATAGGAATCAGGCTGGTCAGTACTATAGTAGGAAGAGACTCAGGGAGTGCTAAAAGTCTGCAGGTTAGGGGGCGCAAATTACTTCCCTTGCTCCGGGCGCTGACAACCCACGCTACGCCACTGTCTAGAACAGGCACATAAGCAGAACCCATCATCCTCTTTACTCTCACAACTACAAGAACTCAGACACAGCTCTCTTTTGTTATCCCAGCATCACAATAGAGTTAAACATATGCAATCTAATTGGTATCATCACGGCAACAAAGCTGACAAACATCTTGCACAACAACTGCAGGATAAAAGGGTTAAGCAGAAAATTCCAATTTCATCCCTCTACTGGTAAAAAAACTGATCTTCAAGAAACTGGGGATGCTTTCACTGTGTACTATGGATCCTTGTACAATCTCCAACAGGATTCCTCATTCCCACAAAGAATATTCCAACATTTTCGGACTCGGTCTGCCTCCCTAAATTTAAATCAGAGGCGCTGAGTAAGCCTAATCAGCCTTTTAGTACTAAAAAAATCATGGATGTCATTTACCCTCCCATACAATAAATTCCCTAGGCCAAATGGGTTCTCATCAGAGTATTATCAGCTGTTTCAAATCATATTGTTCCCACATATGGAGTCAGTGTTCAGTGCTGCCGTGTCGAGGGCCTCCTTCCCCTCTGAAATGTTGGATGCAACTATTATCACCTTGCCCAACCCTTAATGCAGACCTAAAGATCTATGCCAAACTCATAGCTAACAGGCTTTTCAGTTATCTGCTGTCACTAGTAAGACCTGACCAGGTGGGATTGTGCCAAGATGCCAGCCTCCTGACACCACTAGATGCATTATTAATCTAATGCATTATGCCAAACTGGAACTTTGGATGCAGAGAAAACCTTTGGAAGAGTCCATTGGGGCTATCTTTTACAGGTTTTACAAAAGTTTGGATTGCATGGGGAAATTTTCTCATCAATCTTGGCATTATACACAACCCCGTCAGCCCATGTATACACTGAAGGCTATTCTCTAAGAGCTTTTGAATTACCAATGGTACAAGGCAGGTGTGTCTGCTTTCCTGCTTATATTTGCGCTGGTAAAGGAAACCCTTGCGGAAAGATAAGATCTCATCCCCTTATCAAAGGGATGACGGGTAAAGGAGATCCCCATGTGATTACGGTTTTCACTGATGATATTATACTGACTCTGGCTGACCTGGCACCTTCCTTTTCTGCAGTACAGGAACTGTTATCAATAATTAACTCTGTATCATTTTATATGGTGAACAAATCCAAATCTAACATTCTGGGTCTTCATAGTTATACCTGTACAGATGAAAGTTCTCCTCCAGGCCACACTCCCATACCTCGTCCCTCCCATATCTGGGAATAACCCTAACCACACCCACACCTAACCTATATAAAGCTAACTATCTGCCGGTACAAACAGCTATCCAACAGGACTTAGCTAAAATGCAAAAACAGTATTTATATCATGGGCAGGCAACCTCAACGCATTCAAAATGTTAATCCTTCCCAAACTCTTGTATGTGTTTAGAGTGCACCTTATACAAGTTCCACCAGCCTTTTTGTAGAGATACGCTGAATAATAACAAAGTACTAATGGATTAACAGGAAGGCACGCTGTGCCCATTCGATTTTAATAAAGCATAGGAGGGTGGGGGAATGGGTCTACCTGACATATATGACTATTATATAGCCACTTTACTAGACCCCTTTCGTTTCCGGGTCCAGAACCCATGCTCAATCCACTGGTGTTCACTGGAAAGGGAATGGGTAGGTACAGAAAGTTTGTGGACACTACTACTGGAAAGCGCTCTCCCACAAACTCATGCAATTAAGCCTCCAAACCCTGTAATTTCAGCATTGTTGGTGGCATGGCAATACTTCCTTCACTACAGTTCTGAGAGTGAGCAAGCCCAAAAGACAGATTTACAATTTAAAGTGTTTAAATTCCTCTTACCAGATACAGTAGAGCTGCGCGATTAATCGTATGAAAATCGCGATCTCGATTCACCCCCCCTGATGATCTAAACCTGACATATGCTCGATTCCACAGAGAGAACAGCTGTAGAAAAAAAAAAAAAAGCCTCCCGCAAACGCCTATCAGCATTAAGTCTCCCAGTAACTATAAACAAAATGATTACATTGTATCTTTTCCTCCCCTCTGCCAGGGAGAAAGGAAGTTTAACCTCTTAAAGACTAGACCTTTTTCTGACACTTGTTGCTTGCAAGTTAAAACCAGGTTTTTTTGCTAGAAAAGTACTTAGAACCCCCAAACATTTTATATATTTTTTTAGCAGAGACCCTACAGAATAAAATGGCGATTGTTGTAATATTTTATGTCACACTGTATTTGCGCAGCAGTTGAAACGCAATTAATAGACTTTAATGAATAAAAAAAAAAAACGTAACAGTAAAGTTATCCCAATTTTTTTTTGTTACACAGAGAATCGTGATCTTTATTCCAAGCTAAAAAATCGTGATTCTCATTTTGGCCAGAATTGTGCAGCTCTAAGATACAGTACTCACAGAATTGATAAACAACACAAACTGTCAGATCTACTTCATAACAACAAACGTACTCCCTTTGGAAGGCTGTCATCCCAAAGTTTTTGAAAGACTTACTCATGGAGTAGTGGCCTCACCACAGTCTCTCCTCTAGTGTGAGCTTTGTAGAACAAAGTGTAAAGGTATGGTAGCAGGGTGTAGCGAATGTTTAAGTAATGTCTTGATGAGTTCACAAGAAGAGAATCAGCACCATAAGAAGCAGGGTCTTGTGGCTGAAATAACAGTAGATAACCAAAATTAACTTCATTATAAAATCCAAAATCATAATACAAATAAAGCAAATTGACACATACAATATGGAATACAGTGCTTAGTAGAGTAATGAGAATAAAAATACAGGTAAAAAAACTTTTTACTGCTTGCCAAGGATTGCGGTAAAGAATAGGTACAAAATCTTAGTGGTTAAAACAAAGTAATATAAATGAACAGTTACAAATAAAAAGTAACAGCTGTCTAGTATTACAAATTGATAGGGAGCAATACAGCCAGGTCCTTAACCACTTTACCGCTGAGTACCGTAGTACTACTGTGGCAAAGTGGCTCTTGTAGGTCTGACGACGTAGACCTACGTCGCCAGACTCCTCCCCTGTAGGCGGTGCTCACACGCCGCCGGAGGCGCGCTCCCGCTGTTTTCATTCACAGCGGGAGTCGGGCCAGGGGAGGAGCGGCGGCGATCGCCGCTGCTCTGCCCCGATCGTCGGGGAATCCAGTTTGGAGATCCGCCCGCCTGTGTAAACAGAGCGGGCGGATCTCCTCAGTGACAGGGAGTGACAGATCGGATTGTTCAGTGTTCTGTCCCTGTCCCTGTCACCTCCCCCCCCCCCATATGTTAGTAAGCACCAGGCATACATTAACCCCTCCCTCTCCAATAAAATTAACCCCTTCCCTGCCAGTGTCATTTTTACAGTAACAGTGCATATATATAGCACTGATTACTGAAGTAATGTCACTGGTACCCCCAAAAGTGTCAAAAATATCAGTCATGGGTCAGATCTGTCCGCCGCAATGTCGCAGTCCCGCAAAAAAAAAATCGCAGATCGCCGCCATTACTCGTTAAAAAAAACCACCAAAAATGACAGAAATCTTTCCCTTAGTTAGTAAACGCAATAACTTTTGCGCAAACCAATCAAAATGCGCTTATCGTGATTTTTTTTAACAAACATGGGTAGCAGAAAACAAATTGGCCAAAAATTTAAAAAAAAATTGGTTTTTACATTTTTTTTGTGGGGAATTTCATATAAAAAAATTTAAAAAATATTGTTATTTTTTCAAAATAAACGCTCTTTTTTTGTTTATAGCGCAAAAAGTAAAAATCGCACAGGTCATCAAATACCACCAAAAGAAAGCTCTGTTTGTGGGAAAAAAAGGACGTAAATTTCGTTCGGGTACGGCATCGCACGACCGCTCAATTGTCAGTTAAATTCGCACAGCGCGGAATCGCAAAAAGTGGCCCAGACGTAAGACAGCAAAATCCTCCAGTGGTAAAGTGGTTAATGTGGTATAAAACCTAAAACCAAAAATGGAAAATGTTGTAGCTTACCAATCATTAGATATAATGGCTGTATTTGTTTTTAGGCTTTTTTTCCCTCTGTTTTCACCTAGTGATTTGGCCAGTAACACACCTCTTGTATTATACAGATGCCACTCCGGATAAAGGAGCACAGGGGACAGCACCTTTGGACAGCAGTAACTCCTGCTGCTTACTCTAGCTTACAATTTTCAATCAGTTACAGCAAATATTTTTTCTTCTTTTGAGATAAAAGTTTTAAATAAATAAATAAAATCTGATCATTTTAAGCAGTGTTGAATGGTCTATCTCATCCCTGAAACTGCAAGAGAGCTTTTCTGCTGAAAAGCATCAGGCTTACTAGCTGGATCACCAAAAAACGCCTAAAAAAAAAAAAAAAACACAAATACAGCCATCACATCTTAGAATTGGTAAGCTAAAATATGTTTGCCACTTTTATATACACTCACCGGCCACTTTATTAGGTACACCTGTTCAATTACTTGGTAACACAAATTGCTAATCAGCCAATCACATGGCAGCAACTCAATGCATTTAGACATCTAGACGTAGTGAAGATGACTTGCTGAAGTTCAAACCGAGCATCACAATAAGGAAGAAAGGGGATTTAAGTGACTTTGAATGTGGCATGGTTGTTGGTGCCAGACAAAAACTGCTGATCTACTGGGATTTTCAGGCACAACCATCTCTTGCGTTTACAGTGAATGTTCCGAAAAAAAAAAAACTATCCAGTGAGTGGCAGTTGTGTCAACAAAAATGCCTTGTTGATGTCAGAGGAGAATGGGCAGACTGGTTTGAAATGATAGAAAGGCAACAGTAACTCATAGGTGAACAGAAAAGCCAAACACCACATGTGAAACGAAGCAAGATTGAAGCACTGCAGCAAGGAGGCACCGGTAAGAAGTTCATCTGAAGTCTAGCAGATTGTTGCTCGAAAGTCAAGACATGCATGGCTTTACAATTTAAAGCCACACAGATCAGGGAAGATGTCTTCTGATTGTCTGTGCCACTTATCATGAGACCGGTCTCAAGGTTGCAGCTCTGGCACTTTGGGTAAAACCCAGAATTGGAGAGAAGCAGTTCTGCATCCCCGGAGGAGAAAAGTCTGACATGAAAAAAAAAAAAAGAGAGCGTTTTTTCTACAAACAAGTGCCATATATATACACTGTATATATATATATATATATATTTACATAAAAAGTACAGTAAAACTGCAGGAAAGGGCACTGGGGGGCAAACTAATGTGATTTTATTTTATTTTGAATGGTATCAGTGTGTTTGGTGTGTTTTTACATTTGAATTTGCCGCCGGTTCCACCCCCCTGCGAACGTCACGTCGCAGGAGATGGAAGCCGGGGCACGGAGATGATCGGGAGGAAGAACCGCCGCTAGACACCGCCGGACACATCACTGGATCCCGGTGACAAGGTAAGAAACCTCTTTTACAGGATCCAGCGATGCTTCTGGCGGTACCCCGAGTGTGGCTCGGGGTACCGCTTTTGGCTCTGAAATTTAACCCCCGAGCCACGCTCGGGAATACCGCTAGGAAGGTTAATTATGTTGAGGTCAGGAGATTGCGAAGGCCATGGCAAAACCTTCAGTTTACGCCTCTTGATGTAATCCCCCATGGATTTCAAGATGTGTTTAGGGACATTATCCATTTGTAGAAGCCATCCTCTCTTTAACTTCAGCTATTTCACAGATGGCATCAAGTTACCATCCAAAATTTGCTTAAATTTTATTGAATACATTTTTCCTTCTACTCGTGAGATGTTCCCTGTGCCACTGGCTGCAATACAACCCCAAAGCATGATTGATCCACCCCCATGCTTAACAGTTAGACAGAGGTCCTTTTCATTAAATTCTGTGCCCCTTCTTCTCCAAACGTACCTTTGCTCATTTCGGCCAAAAAGAGAAATTTTAACCTCATCGGTCCACAGAACTTGTTTCCAAAATGCATCAGGCTTGTCTATATGTTCATTTGCAAAGTTCAAACGCTGATTTTTGTGGTGAGGACGTAGAAGAGGTTTTCTTCTGATGACTCTTTCATGAAGACCATATTTGTACAAGTATCTCTTTATAGTGGAATAGTGTACCACAACTCCAGTGTCTGCCAGATCTTTCTGGAGGGATCGTGCAGTCAAACGTGGGTTTTGAATTGTTTTTCTCACAATCCTGCGAGCTGTTCTGTCTGATATTTTTCTTGGTCTTCCAGATCTTGCTTTAACTTCCACTGTTCCTGATGACTGTCATTTCTTAATTACATTACATTACATTCCAAACAGGGGATATTTGCTTTGCTATCTTCTTATAGCCTTCTCCAGCTTTGTGAGCGTCAACTATTTTCAGTTTCAGTTTTCTAGACAACTGCTTAGAAGATCCCATGGTGCTGATTGTTGGGGCAAGGTCAGATGAGTCTGGGCATTTAAAACCTTTGAGATTGACATCACCTGGTCTTCCCAGACAATCATTGAGAACAATCCATGACACTGGCAGGTCTCAGCCTTGCCAAGGGGGCAGTGCATGCTATAAATGAAAGTGTCAATGATGGAAATAAAATCAAACTTTTGTTGACATATTATAAGAATGTCTAATCTGTAATTTGATGCCTTTTGGATTTTTCCATCTTTCCTTGGCTTCTTTATGCACATTAATGCAAATTTTTACCTGGGGTGCCCAAACTTTCGATCCCCACTGTATATATATATATATATATATATATATATATATATATATATATATATACACTATATTACCAAAAGTATTGGGGCGCCTGCCTTTACACGCACATGGACTTTGATGGCATTCTAGTCTTAGTTATTAGGGTTCAATATTTAGTTGGCCCACCCTTTGCAGCTATAACAGCTTTAACTCTTCTGGAAAGGCTGTCCACAAGGTTTAGGAGTGTCTATGGAAATATTGGCCATTCTTCTAGAAGTGCAATTGTGAGGTCAGGCACTAATGTGGATGAGAAGCCCTGGCAAGCAAACTACGCTCTAAATCATCCCACAGGTGTTCCCACAGGTTGAGGTCAGGATTCTGTGGAGGCCAGTCAAGTTCCTTCACCCCAAACTCGCTCAGGAAACAGGTTGTAGCACCTTATGCCCAAAACTGGAATCATGGGAGTCTTGAACATCATTAACCTAGGATGCCTCAGACAGGACATAAAAAAATGGGCATAGGCCTCAAGACACTCTTGTCCATGTGTAACACTAGAAAGGGTTTTTACAGGATAAAGCAGCCAACTCAGAGACCCTTCTTAAAGAGGTGATAGCCACAGCAAAGTATACCTTATGGGTAATAACAGAAAAGGGAATGTCCCCGATAGGCCCCAAGAGCAACTTTTGAGGAGCCAAGAGAACTGGCTTAGGATTCCAATGGGATACAAGGAAATGAACAGAGAGAGAGATGTGAATTACCCCCAAAATGAACACCTTTCGTTTTGGGACCACAAAACTAAGAGAAAAAGGCCAAAGGTCCCTGAAACAGAATGGCCAAGGCTGTGATTTGTCCCTTAATGGTACTCAAGGCCAGTTTCTGGGACAGGATATGTCCCATGGAGTACTTTCCAGGATGAAAGTTCCTACACCAAGAAAAGTAGGCCCTGCAGAAGTTAACTTCCTAGCCTTCAAGAGGATAGGGATCAATAAATCTGAAAGGCCTCTGCCCTAAGCACCATGGCTTCATCAGCCATGTAGTTTAAGCCAGCATCCAAGAAGCAGAATGATTTGGAAGATTTTACAGATTGTCTGGCAGGAGAGTGAGATTGAGTCAGAATACCATGTCCTTCAGAGCCAATTTGGTGCAATGAGAATCCCCAAGATTCCCCAAGATCCCCCTTTCTCGATCCTGCCAGTTAAGGGAGACTCTAGAGGGGCATAAAAGCATAGATCAGATTACACTGACCCACCAAGCCATTTACTCAGTAGCATAGGGCTGAAAACAAAAATTCCAGCTGACCATGAACAGAGGGATCCATAAGGATGTAACTAGAGTTCTGGGCCATACTCCCAGACCAGACAGATATAATCTGGTAGACTGCCAAAATCACAGCTGCAGGTTGCATGGAAGGACCCATGAAGGCAAAGATAGCCTTAGGGATGCCCGTCAATCTTTTAGCCACTGGGTCTTTAAAACACTGGGTTATCTTTCACAAGGGCATCAAGGATTTTGTTAGCATATGAAAGAGCTGAATCCACTACAGAAATAGCCCATATAGCTTGTTTGTTTTTGTTTTTTTTCTAATAAACTATTTGTATATAGTTTTGTTGACCACCTGCATGTCCCCTTTAAATGTAATTTGAAGTTTATGCAGGAAGTGTATTGAAACACGGTCCAGCTAGGGGGCGCCACGTCATGAATAAGCTGGTCTATCAGTGAAACATGTAGATACTTTGATCTACTGCTCCAGACGCCTTTGATTATGCGGGTCATTATTTTCACCATTTTGGGAGCGTGCCACAGGAGCAGCCATGATAAAAGCAGTAGGAGATACAATGTGGAGCAGTGACTACACATTCGGTTTAAGGCATTGTGGGTTTGCATTCATGATATATTCTGATTGAGATGGCAGTGACATACTGAAGACATATGAAAGAAGGAGACTCGGATATACCAGGGACCAGCAACCAGGTTTGATTTGGCTGTGACTACTCCCACTCAGACTGAGCTATATAGGATTGGCTCTTTACACTCAGACTGTTGGGTTTATGATGGAGTGTAGACTTTGAATTCAGACCCATACACTACATGCTTTAGCCTATCAATCTGAGTGGTCATCCTGCTGAATTCTCTGTATTTTGCCTATTAGTGCCGTACCCTGCTGCAACTATTCAATTGCTCTGACATAATTCCTCCTTTGCCGTTTATCTGCTGCTCTCTGTGTCCCTGCTGCTCTGACTCATATATACTGCTCATTGGCCATGTAACGACACCCCAAATATAACAGGGGTTACAGTCGTCTAGGATAATCCGCTCCCGAACACCAGGACAGCTATCGACCACTCCAATCCGCCATACATGAAGCCCATCATTAATTCCCCCCCAAGTACGAGACAAGGCTCTGTAGTGAGGTTCGATCAAGAGTAACTCTCTCTCTTTTATTGAAAGAAACACAGCATTTATATATACTTTGAGAATACCACATGAACAATGACTGTGTAATTACCTCCCTTAGTAGACAGCCAGGTGAGCTCATTAACATGCTTATCAATAGTCTCAGACCCAATTAACATACTGTCCTATTTTAGACAAAAGCACATTCTTTAGGAGGGGCTGCTGGAAACAATCCCCCCCCCTCTCTCTGCAGCTAATACACATGGATTAGCAGACACTGTGTCTCTCCTATTTCCTGGACGCCCAAATTAGGCGTTGTACTTCCTGTGCCTTACAGTGTACAGGAATAAGGTAGATCTCCATATTTCCTGAGAGATATGGGTAATGCATATACTGTCCCATTTTAAATAGTCCAAACCATATTCTCAATGTACACCACCCTCCCGGTCACCCTGCATCCATAAAAGATGCAGGGTGACTTAAACATAAGAAAGCCACACAAGGCTGGACATGGTGTCTCCTAGCCTCTTTAAAGAAATTTGGGGTCCACAACCCTCATGCCCAAAGTGACTCCTGTCACAGGCTACTTATGTGGTTATTACTTGTCAATTAACTCAAATCAGATGGACAACTGTTGTCTAGCAGCCCAGTCCATTGTTTGGACCAGTGCTTCTCAACCTTTTCCCAGTCTGGGCAGACTTGAAAAGTATTTTCAGTCTTGAGGCACCCCTGTCCAAGGTTCAGTTCACATTACGGTATACCGTGGAAGATTAATGCTCTGCTCTTTAGGGGTGCCAATAATTCTTAATGGTACCCAACACATTGGAAAACATGGGGTGCTTTTGGTGCGACATAATTAAAAGAAAAGGGTCAGGGACTTTCCCTGCATTTCTGCGGGTAGGGAAGCCCACTGAAATGAATGGGCTGCCCTACACGCAGCGCGCTGCCATGCAGATGTGAACCAAGGGCTTTTTCACATGTCAGGTTGGAGGAATGGTAAAATCACATGCTTTTTATTGCTATTTATCATCTTATTAATGGTCCACCCATTTAAAGGGGTCTGCGCTGGTTCAACTATTTTATATTTTTATATTGTACTGTATGTGGGGACACTACTGAACTAGCTGCGTACCTCTGGTGTTCCATCCATATATATATCTATCTTCATTTTTCCTCTCCCGTCCTTCATTTCTCGTTTGGTGGCGCATAGATATTAACTTATTAAAACCACATGCTTGAGCTGTTTTTATCATTCCCAACCTATCCCCTATTAGCTGCAGAGGCAGCAGATGGGGGTGTACATATGCTGTGGCTGCAGCTGGGTGAATGGGGCTGTACTGCAACTACCCCACAAGTGTGTATTGCACGGTTGCGTGTAGTGATGCTGCATTTACAGGCTTAAAACACGTGGTGAGGAGGTACCATATTGCCTCCTAACCGCCTGCCAAATGCCTCTGAAAAGCAATCTAAAATATATTGTTTTTCATAGGAGCAGTAACCCTTGTTGCTATCACAAAAAAAAGCTCTAAAAAAAGCATTTCTGATGGTACAGGAATAGGTGGTGTCAGGATTAAAAGTAACATACATACACACACACACACACACACATACATACGCACACATGCATATGAACACACACACATACACAAACACATCTACACACACACACACATACAGACACATGTACAGTATATATGCACACATACAGACACAGAGAGACACATGTGTACACCTAGGGATCGACCAATATCAGTTTTTCGTTGCCGATACCGATATTTTGGCCATTGCATATCAATATGGGCCAGGTATGGGCCGATATTTTGAACATTTAAAGTATTGCAAAATAAACACAATTTTCGTCACAAATCTGTTACTGAACACTGATAGGAAACTGATAGGAAAACCACACTTGCAGGGACATCAGTTTCACATCATCTGATTGTGAATGATGCATAAACTGCTGCAGTAGTGCACTCACACACTGCAATCATTTTAAATCACTACTGCAGTGCAGTCAGTGCAAAGCTGCTAGAAAAAAAGCTAGACAAACAGCTAGACAGTGGATTGTATTCAGCGGACTACCACTGCAGTAGTGCACTCACTGCAATGATTTGAAATCACAACTGCAGTCAGGGAAAATAAACTGCTAGAAAAAAGCTAGACAACAACAAACCGCTAGACAGTGGATTGGAGGAGTCAATGGACTACTGCTGCAGTAGTGCACTGACTGCAATGATTTTAAATCACTAACTGCAGTCAGTGCAAAACTGCTAGAAAAAAAGCTAGACAGTGGGGAGTCATTGGACTACTGCTGCAGTAGTCCACTGACTCCAATCCAATGTCTAGCTGTCTAGCTAGAGAGTGGAATGGATTGGAGTAGAGTGGACACTAGTACTATACTACTACACTTTCAATACTCCCAGTTAGGTAGAACAATATTATAGTGCAGAAAGAATAACATTTCAGCATGTTCACCAGTTAAACGGCTTCTGTTCTTTTCATAAATTGCTGCCACTTCACTAAAAACACGCTCACTTGGTACTGAGGAAGGAGGAGCAGAAAGGTATCTTCTAGCATGAGAAGCAAGTCTTTTGTAGCGTGCCTCATTTTCTTTCCACCACTGAAGAGGATCACTTCTTCTGTCAACTACTGGTTCCTTCAAATAGAGATGAAGTTCATCATCCAGGCTCATTATTGCAGATTCAGAAGAATCCTCCACATGAGGCCCCAATAAAACACTGAACATTGCATCTATTTGACCACGATGAAGTTTCTCTTCTGTCCGTTGTATTTTTGGACATTTTTCTCATTTTGAAGCATCCTGCTCTTCCACATTAGAAACGTGCTCTTCTTGACTTTTTTTTTTCGGAAGGAACCTCCTGCACCTCCTGTTGAATATCTTCTGTCAGCCATTGTTTTGCCTTGGCCAATACATCATCAGAAGAGAAAGGATGGTTCCAAAAGACATGCAAGCACAACATTTTTATTCTCTTCATGCTTCTCAAAATGTTTGGTGAGGCTGTCCCTCATGGCCTGCCTACATGTTTTAGTGCCACATGTGTTGGGTCCTTCATTCTCTTGAAGAAGCTTCAGCACTCTCACACATGGGATGACAGAGGACACAGATTTTTTTTTTTAAAGCCCGTAGCGTGTGAAACACACTCAAAAGACTCCACCCGGTGCATAAAAAAGTGCACACACACAAACGTGAGGAACACAAAAAGTGCACAGTGTGTGCAAAACAAATGGTCTTCCCTCCGAAGAGGTAGGACCCGAACCTCGATCCCCCGGGGCGCAAGGCTCCTGACAGGGATTTAAGGTACTCATGGTCTGTCTGGCCGAAACCAGACTGACCCCATTCTTCAGGGGGACTGCCGAAACAGCCCACCCCGAGTACTAAGTGGGGCTCCCCCGAAGGGAGACCCCATGATAGAGGGCGAACTAAGCCAAAAGGCCATATCCACCCCCTCCCAAGACTCAAGGCTGGGCCGAGGACCCACACCCTACAAGTCGTGCAAAAAAAGAAAACAAAGGTGATAGTGCAGGTGACAAACTACAAAGAAAAAGACACAAACAAACAAATAAGTGGGGGACGGGGAAGTGGGGAAAGTGCTATGGTGCCGTGTGAGGAACCAAGGCAGGCCTTCCAGCCGGAATAAAAAATTCCTCTGGTGCAAGCCAAAAGGCCTATCCCAAGAGGCAGGTGTGAAAAAGGTGTGCATAGTGCAGTGACCAAGGTGCCGAAAAAACTCACAGCGAGCTGCCCCTCACCAGTGAGAAATTAAGGCACCCCTGGGCTGCCACCCCAGGGGCACTTACACTACGGGCTTATTCGGTCTCAGCCCCTGGCCAGACCCGGTGTAGCCCTTACCTACCAGGAGGCTTGGAACGTGAACAGCATTAGGGAGAGCTTGCCTTCAACTGGGGACGAGGCCCTCTATCCAAAGGCCAGGCTCAACCCAGGAGGAAAAAGCCCCCCCTGCCACCATCCAAATTCCTTACCAATTACATCCAGGAGCAATACTAACCGTGGTCGCCCGGCTTTCTCGCTCCCTTCAAACTGATAGGGGCGGACCCATTCTAATCAGGAAGGCAATGGAACCATCCGGCTTTCTCTGGTTTGGCCTACTCCGGTCCTCCAGTTACGCCCAGAGCGCCCCGGTTAACTTCGGCCACCACCGATACTAACCTTCCGGTTCCATACCGACACTGATAAGAACAGATTTTACACTTGATCTTAGCCAAAAGGCCGAGAAGCGATGACAGAGGACACAGATGAGTCATAATGACTCACCTCTAGTGTCACTTCCTCCATGGGGAGGAGGGTTTCAATGACATTGGCTACAATGTCCCAATGATCAGCATTAGGGCAAGAAAATCCTCCATATTCACCTGAATATATGGTAAGAGCTCCAGCATTCTTTGCAGCATGTGAAGTGTTGAGTTCCATCGTGTTGGAACAGTGTTAATTAAGTTGTTTTTGGGTAGGCCAAGGTCTTCCTTAATTCACCTCAGTCGCTGCTTGGCAAGGATTGAATGGTGGAAATGGCCTGCACAACTCTTCAGCATGCTAATTATGTCAAGCAAAGCTCTCTGGTTTAACAGACCTTCATTTACCACAAGTTGTAGTGTGTGTGCCATATGCAACTGAGGTCTGACACTTCAGCAAGTCTCACCATGTTCGCTCCGCTGTCTCAAAGCACAAGCATCACTCGGTCTTTGGTGATTCCCCATTCTTCTAGCATGCCTAGAAACCTTTCTCTAATGTACTCCCCAGTGTGGGATCCTTGCATCACTTTTGTATTCAACACCCAATGCCTTCTTGTCCATCCGCTGTCAATGAAGTGGCATGTAAGACTCATTAGTGATTCTGTTTGTCCTGACCAGCAGTCAGTCGTGAATGAGAGTGAATTGCCGGCATTCTCTGGTTTCAGCATAGCCTTTACTTTCTCAATGACCTTTTGGTGAATCTTTCCCAGCATTTCGGTTCGATTATACTTGTCACTCTCTTTTGTGTACTTTGGCTCAACTATGGACATCAACCGCTTAAATCCAGAGTCAGACACAATTTTAAATGGCTGGTTATCAGTGACCATCATCTCTGTGATTACTCTGTCCAGCAGTTGGGATCTTCCATCCGATTTTAGCCATCTGTTTTTTTTTCTGAAACATATCTGTTATTGTTGCCTGGGATAGTGATGTTTCACCTTGTGATTCATTTTGTTTTTTCTGTGCTGCATGATATAATTTAACATGATGAACTCTTAGATGGGCCCAAAGATTTGACGTATTTTTGGTTTTTGCAGTTATTGATCCTGTGCTTACATTGTTTGTGCATGTGTTGCACACTGCTGCTGCTTTTCCTGGAGATGGAGATGAGAAATAGTCCCAGACCACACTTTTCATTTTTCTATCTGCATCCATCTCCATTAAAATTTGAAAGACACAACTGAAATTGAATATAGGCTTAAAAAAACTGTCTGGCTGACAACCTGTGGTGATGAGTGGCTGGCACCCTTTGGTGGGTGGCTGGCTGGCTGTCACCCTGTGCTAGGTGGGTGGGTGAGTGGCTGGCACCCTGTGGTGGGTGGCTTGCTGGCACCCTGTGGTGGATGGTTGGCTGGCACCCTTTGGTGGGTGGCTGGCTGGCACCCTGTGGTGAGTGGCTGGCTGGCACCCTTTGGTGGCTGGCTGGCACCCTTTGGTGGGTGGGTGGCTGGCACCCTGTGGTGGATGGATGGCTGGCACCCTGTGGTGGGTGGCTGGCTGGCTGGCACCCTTTGGTGGGTGGGTGGCTGGCTGGCACCCTTTGGTGACTGGCTGGCACCCTGTGGTGGGTGGCTGGCTGGCACCATTTGGTGGGTGGGTGGCTGGCTGGCACCCTGTGGTGGATGGCTGGCTGGCACCCTGTGGTGGGTGGCTGGCTGGCACTCTTTGGTGGCTGGCTGGCACCCTGTGGTGGGTGGCGTGCTGGCTGGCACCCTTTGGTGGGTCTCTGAATGGCACCCTGTGGTGGATGGCTGGCTGGCACCCTGTGGTGGGTGGGTGGGTGGGTGGCTGGCTGGCAACCTGTGGTGGATGGGTGGCTGGCTGGCAATCTGTGGTGGGTGGCTGGCTGGCTGGCACCCTTTGGTGGGTGGCTGGCTGGCACCCTGTGGTGGATGGGTGGCTGGCTGGCAACCTGTGATGGGTGGCTGGCTGGCTGGCCCCCTTTGGTGGGTGGCTGGCACCCTGTGTGGTGGGTGGCTGGCTGGTACAAGCCAAGGGCCTGTGGCTGGTTAACTGGTACAGGCAGGGCCTTTGGCTGGCTGGCTGGTACAGGCCTGTGGGTGTGTGGTTGGCTGGCTGGCTGGCACTGGGCAGCTGTGAGTGGGTGGGTGTATGTGGCGGCCGTGTTAAATACACAGTGTGCACTGTACACTCACTGTCCCGAGACTCCCCGACTCCAGACGAGGCTGAGGTAGGCGGCCTAAGAAGGCAGAAGCTGCCCCAGTGCGCAGAGGCGCGTGGTGCAACATACGCAATGACATCACGACAATATCGGCAATATCGGTAACCTCCGGGGCCGATTCCGATATATCGGGGAAAGTGCATATTGGCCCTCGATTTATCGGCCTTGCCGATAATCGGTGGATCCCTAGTACATACACACACATACTCAAGTACAGACACATGTGCACACATGTACACATACACACGTACAGAAATACAGACACATGTGCACACATGTACAGACACACACACATAAACACACACATATGAACACACACACGTATAAAGCCCTTTTAAAACGTTCTAGCACAATACCTTTTTCTTATTCAACCGGGTACTACACTGTAGGGGGAAGCAGAGAGCACAGCACAAACTCCTCCTCCCTTTACTTTCACTTTTGAAGCTGACGGAGCTCCCTCGCTGTGCCGATGTACAGTTCGGCAGGGGATTGGGAGATCGGGCTCAACTGACAGCCTTTCTCTCCCAGGATTCCGCGGCACACCTCAGGAACTCTGGCGGCGCAGCATACTGGTTGAGAAAGGCTGGTTTAGACATTCACTTCTCTGGACTGTGCCTGAATTACTGCTTCACTATATGTATCCAGCAGGTTTAGTGTCCATGACATGCTAATGTATGGCGCGCATCCTCTGACTCAGTTCAATGTCGCAGCATCTTTAGAAAACTGATTACCTATATTTTTGGTGGCCATACTCATTGATCTGTATTTGTTCTATACTTGCTGCACCATTCAAGGAGTCATTTTTGGTCAATTCCATGCACTTTTATTGAATTATTGCTTATTGCTTTACCAACAATTATGATTTGATTTCCTGTGTATGTGAAAGTATGGCATCTGGTGCATCGTGTGGTCTTTTATTTTTATGACAACATTGTCTTTTTTAATGGTGATGGTGGGAAGGTGTTTGGTTTACATAAATTCTCTACATCTTGCATTTGCTTATATTGTATTTACAATAAAACGTAATACTTTTTGCTACACCAATCGTAGGTTGATATGTTTTTGTAACCATTCCCAGGTGGCTCATCAGATATGGTAAAGGATACTCTTTCTATTTGCCCATTTTTCTTCTATGCTGTTTTTTGGCAAGAAGCCCCAATCTTTAGTCTACTGTATATTTAAGAGTGAGTGGGTAGGCTACTAGAGAGTGTTCACCACATCATAATTTATTAGCATTCCCATTTTTTTTTCTAGTCATATGCTAAGGAAACCTTCTTCAATAGGACATTATTGTGCAAAACATTTGGAGGAGATTAAAAAGAATACTCCTCATGAGGCCAGTCACCATACAGGACAGGATCAACCAGCACATGGACCAGAAATGTATTAGCTGGTGAAGGTAAGGGAATTTTAAAGAACAGATACTGGAAATCTTTGGGCCAGCAGACTCAGGCTACTCCCTTGCTAAATAAGCCCCCATTCACACTGGGGCGATGCTACTTCGCACCGCGACCTCCGAGGTCGCGGTGCGAGCAGCGCGCCGCGACCTCGGAGCGGCCGCCACGGACTTCGTAACATTGAAGTCTATGGCGGTCGCCTCCTGGTCGCCCCAAAGAAGCTCCGGACCCTTTTTCTGAGTCGGAGCGACTTGTGTCGCTCCTATCAGAACGGGTCCGCAGCTTCCCTATGGGAGGCGACCTGCGGCGACCTGTGAGGCGACCAGGTCGCCTCACAGGTCGCCCCAGTGTGAACGGGGGCTCAAAGGCTCACAGCTTAGCATTGGTTAATACTAGCAATAGTCTCCTTAAGTTTTCGAAACAAATTTCTGTAGCACAGAGGCGTAACTAGAACCTTCAGGGCCCCGGTGCAGGAAACCATGAAGGGCCCCCTGGACCCCTGGCCAGGGCCCTTCCCTTCAAGCCTGGGACTCTTCCCACTGATCCTGGGGCCCTTTACTCTCATTGCGGGACTCTCGTTGCGGGACCCTTTCACAAGTTCTGCAGTGGGCCACCTTCCTGCCATGTTGGGGCCTCCCCACAGTGGCGGAATGCCAGGGCCCAGTTGCAAGTGTGACCTTTACGATCCTGGAAGTTCACCCACTGGTGTCAGTTGTTTTTATTTTTTTGGTATTTTAATTGTATTATTTTTTATCATTTTATTTTATTTTTTTACAATGTCACTGACTATGACTCTGTCCATTGAGAAAAGGAAGGAGCTGGTAAATTACATATTTACCGACCCCTTCCTGGTTCTCTATTGTGACACATCCCCTGCAACAGCTGGCAGGAGAGGGTAGGGAGCACAGTAGGGGGGGGCAGCACAGTGGGGGGGAGCTCAGTAGGGTTGGGCACAGTAGGGGGGGGACCAGGGGAGCACACAGTGGCCCAGAGACAGCAGAACACAAGTGAACTGGATGGATAGGAGGAGTGGCGGGGGCTGCATACCGAGGAATCAATCTCCTCCATTTTCCCCCTGCAGCTACAGGAGGAAAAAGGAGGGCAGTGATTTCTCTACATGCGGCCCCTGCCGCCCCTCCTATCCAGGTGTACAGGGGAGCTGCACAGGGCCCCCTGGAGCATGGGGCCCGGTTGCGACCGCAGCCCCTGCAACCCCTGTAGTTACACCCCTGCTGTAGCATGCATATGCCTCAGAAGGTGAAGAATCTTTCCCTTGTCTCCTCCTGCTGCACTCTATCTAGCACAAGGGCAAAATTGAACAGTGATTTTTCCGCCACTACTGTATATGATGGCTTCCTTTTGATAGTTGTTAGGGAATTAGTGGGTGCTGCACACGTTCAGTGCAGTGACACCAAGTAAAAAAAAAAAAAAAAACAGCACAACAGTACCACACCATGCACCCCCCCAGTAGGAAACTGACAAAAAAAAAACACCATAAACCCTGCCCTCCTAGAACACCTAAAGACACCCCTAGGTGGGTACACAGCAGTTTTTTCTCAAGTAAAAAAAGGTAAAAAATGGATACCCCGAGATAAATGTTTAAAGGGCTTTTACCCTGTACATTTTTTATGCATTATACTATATTACAGTACATGATCATATATGTATATGTATATATATATATATACTCTTTTATTTATGATGTTACATTATATCATAGGACCACATACTCCTTATTCATTCTATAAACATTATACAATATATATCATTACATACAACTTTTTTTCTTTTCCTTCTTATCTCATTCTGCAGCAGCACTATGGTGTACTTCTAATAACTTTTTATCCCAATGTTACTAACAAGATCATTTACATATATATATTTTTGATAGACATCCCTCTATGCTGCTACATATCTTCATCTTCTTACAAATCGACCTCAGCCCACACTCACCATGTGTGCGGCTCGCTCTGCCTGCCCCGCCGACTTTGTGTGCCCTCAGCTCCCGGTGAGACTTCATGGGGTCACACCCACTCTCCCCTCCAACTACCATCTGAGCCTCATGCAAGTATGGGTATGTATGGGGGTTCGCCCCCTTTTCCCTCTCCCTCTTCTCCAATACATATTATCAGCATTGTGCCAATTTCCTTATATGTTTCCTCTTAGATTTTGTTCATCTGCTCCTGATGAAGTGGCGATTCGGGCCACGAAACGCGTAGAGCTTATGATGTTCTTAATCCTACTACTATATTATTACCACTTGGAATCCCTATTTGCGATACTATGCATACTCCTTAATACTCCATCATATATGGAATCCCACTCTGTTGATCTCTATGCAATTGGACCATGGGACTACTTATTTTTTTTTCTATTATGCAACAATTTTTTGTAAAACATTGTATATGTCATTTGAACTATATGTACCAATAAACATGCCGATTGTTCTCTGCCAGCCTGGTCACGCCTCTCACTCAAAGTCCCAACCTCCCCTTTCCTTCACAATTGAACCGGGATGGAGTGGCATGGCACTCCCACTGTGCGCCTCAATTAAAGTCCCAAACCCCCCCCCCCCCCCTATGCATTTACCCTGTACTCAGTAGCAGGAATAAGGAAGATTTAACCCCTTCCTGTCTTTGCCCTGCCTGGTGGGCAAATGCCAGCCAACCAGGTTCTGGACCTGTAAAGCACCCTACAGCTAACCCCAGTGCTGTATTTTGGCCTAGGCCAACAAGGCCCAGGCCTAGGGCGGCACTTTGCAGGGGGGCAGCAAAAAGCAGCCCCCCCTCCACCTGAGACTCTACTGGCCACTGGTTGCTAGAGCTGCCTCTCTCACCCTCTCTCTCTCTCACCCCTCTCTCTCTCACTCTCACCCCCCCCTCTCTCTCTCACTCACCCCCCTCTCTCTCTCACCCCTCTCTCTCTCATCCCCCCTCTGTCTCTCTCATCCCCCCTCTGTCTCTCTCTCATCCCCCCCTCTCTCTCTCTCTCTCTCACCCCCCTCTCTCTCTCTCTCACCCCCCCTCTCTCTCTCTCTCATCCCCCCTCTCTCTCTCTCATCCCCCCTCTCTCTCTCTCTCTCTCTCTCTCTCTCTCATCCCCCTCTGTCTCTCTCATCCCCCCTCTTTCTCTCTCTCATCCCCCCCTCTCTCTCTCTCTCACCCCCCCTCTCTCTCTCTCATCCCCTCTCTCTCTCTCTCTCTCATCCCCCTCTCTCTCTCTCTCTCACCCCCTCTCTCTCTCACCCCTCTCTCTCTCATCCCCCATCTCTCTCTCCCTCACCCAACCTCCTCTCTCGCTCTCACAACCCCCCCCCCTCTCGTGAGATCTCAGGGGTTCCCGCTGGGGCTTGACTTCAATTTTGGAGGGAGTCACATCCGTTAAGGAAGGAGTGGGGCAAACTTACTTTGGAGGGGGAGGGGGGGCGCCCAATTTTAGTCTTGCCTAGGGCAGCACAAAACCAAAATACACCACTGGCTAACCCCACACTCTGCACTACAAACTAAGCAGAGCATCCACAGCAGGATCCAGAGAAGAAGCAACACTATAGAACCACATCTTGTATAGGGTCCAGGTACAGTCTCCCAGGGCTCTGCCGGGTCAAGTGATCCAAAAGCTGCATAAAAAGCAGCAGTGTCTATGGTGCGATGGAGTGATGAAGGAACAGTCTTCAAAGAAAAGACAAATGGAACATGAAGTCCATCATCTAAGGACACTAGCAAAAAACTAGACTAGCTGGGAGTAGGAGGTCTGTATAGGTAATGTCCCTGAAGCCCCTCTTTTTGTTTGTGTCCAGTCACCTAAAGGGAGCTGCATATAACCCAGTCATAATGATTTATGGAAGCCCCTGTGCTCTACTATATGATAAAGAAATTGCTTTGTAGGGTGTATACAGCCTACAAAGTTATAATTATACTTTATAGTTATAAGTTATAATATTAATGTTTCCTTGTTTTGGACAGAGTGGTGAAACACACAACTATTTTTATTGCTGTTTATTGGCCCTTTGAGGAGATTTACTCCAACTTTCTGCCACTAGGATAGTATGTGATGATAATTCCACCTAACGGCAAAATATACAACAGTAAAACCCCAATAGAAACTCAAACCCAACGCCATTCCGCTAAAAACAAAGCTTGACTGAAAGAATATAACATTTTCAACTTCGTATTTGTTCTAAAAATCAGAATTACCTTGTAGTTTTCAGCATTGTGGTTTCTAGAGAATGGATAAAAAGCACCAACTTGCATCCATCGTCTGCATAGCTCTTCAGAGCTATCTTCAAAAAAGCCACAAATGTCAGCTCCAATCTAAAAAAGTCATGATAAAACACTTATTAAATAGTGTAACTATATTTTTCAAACCTACTCACACAGCATATTGGCTAGCAATCAGGCAAAAATATAAGTTCTGTTTATTAACCACTTGCCGACTGCCTAACGCCGATCTACGTCAGCAGTCAGCCCCTCACAGGCAAAGTGACGTAGGGCTACGTCACTAGCTTGTGAGGGTCTAGGGAGCAAGCGCGCGCCCCCGGAGGCGCGCTCCCACGTAGTCACGGACCCCCCCGCGCGTGTGGCGTGTGAACTAAATGCACGAGGTGCCATGTATGCTCTCTGCCTTAACCACTTGCCGACCGCCGCACGACTATCTACGTCGGCGGTCAGCCCCTCACAGGCAAACTACGTCTACGTCGCTTGCTTGTGAGGGTCTAGGGAGCGAGCGCGCGCCGCCGGAGGCGCACTCCCGCTCCCGCGTGGTCACGGACCCCCCCGCGCGTGTGACCGGCGGAGCCGATGTCCGCCGGTCACTCTGCGATCGGCGGGGGAGAGGGAGAAAGTCAGGCGGCTTGTGTAAACAAGCTGCCTGTCATTCTCCCCTGTGTATGAAGGATGATCATACGGTTCTACTATGTAGAACCGTTGATCACTCTTCATACATCTGAAGCCACAGCCAATCACAGTAGAAAGCACGCCCCTGGGGACACACATAGCCCCTCCCTTTCAAAAAAAAGTTAACCCCTTCACTGCCAGTGTATTTTTACAGTAACAGTGCATATGTATAGCTGAAATGTCACTGGTAACCCCAAAAGTGTCAAAAATGTCAGTCAAGGGTCCGATCTGTCCGCAGCAATGTCGCAGTACCGCAAAAAAAATCGCAGATCGCCGCCATTACGCGTTAAAAAAAAACAACAAAAATGACAAAAATCTTTCCCTTTGTTAGTAAACGCGATAACTTTTGCGCAAACCAATCAAAATACGCTTTTTGATTATTGATCAAGGCCGCAAGGCTTCACTGCCGGATTCCCTTACCGGCAATGGCAGCGGCAGCACCCGACAGCCAATGGAAACATCGGCTGCGGTGCCGATATTGTTTTTTTTACCAAACATAGGTAGCATAAAACAAATTGGCCGAAAATGTTAAAAAATTTTGATTTTTACATTTTTTTTGGGAGGAATTTCATATAAAAAAATGTGAAAAATATTGCTATTTTTGCAAAATTTACACTCTTTTTTTGTTTATAGCGCGTGATCAAAAAAATCGCACAGGTGATCAAATACCACTAAAAGAAAGCTCTGTTTGTGGGAAAAAAAGGACGCCAAATTCGTTTAGATACAGTGTCGCACGACCGCGCAATTGTCCGTTAAAATCACGCAGTGCCGAATCGCAAAATACCCCCTGGTCAGGAAGGGGGTAAAATCTTCCGGGGCTTAAGTGGTTAAATACCTAATATTTGGACAAGTTTCTCAAATATGATCACAAACAAAAAATAATCTGATTTTTAGATATTTTAAAACTGGAAGATATGCATACAGTATGTACCCACCGTTATCTAATTTTCCAAATAAATATTTGATGTGAAGTTCAAGACCGGTTAGCCACTTAATAACTTTGCATAGAATAATTCCTGACAATATGTATGCATATGTTACAATATGAATCAGCAGTATACAAAATCGATAAATTCTATCACTAAAAGCAATCTTTGCACTCTTGTGACTGGTTCTAGGTCTGAGTACAGCATTTTCACAAGTTCACATGTTTACACAGGGGTAAGGCATAGGGGCAAGGTATTGTTTTTATGCCATGCATTTTAGGACTAGGTTATCCTGAGATTCATTCCAGATTGCACAAATCTTCCCACAGTCACAAAAGTGAAAGCTGGGTGCCCACTGTGCATGCGCAAGTCGCGCGATACACCCTGGATTGGTGGATGCAGTCTTCTGGGACCTTTAGCGTCCCAGAATACTTCAGGGGAAGGGAGGGGAACTTCTGTTGCCCAGCGAACGGAAGTGGGAGCAGGTATCTGTCAAATACCTGCTCCCCATGGACGTCCGCAGAACTTTTTTTTAGGGGGGGGGGGGGCAACATTTTAAGGTCACCAATGCTCTGCCCCTTTTTCAACAATGTCATGAAGGGGAGGGGCTTATTCCGTATACTTATTTTGAGTATTAATTTTAAAGAGCAAACAGGAGCATTTATTTTTAAAGCATTTGTTAACCTAAAAAAAAAAATTGATCCTGTTCCCTTAAAGCATGTTATACAACACAGAGCTTTTTGCTGTGTAATTTGGCCCCTTCTATCACCTAAAATACCTGGCTGATCCTGCCAGGTTATGTCCTCCCCTCTGTAAACTGACCACGGTATACCATGGCGACTAAGCCCTGACACTGTGGTCAGTTTATGTGCCTCCGTCATCCATAGCTCTCCTGTCCTCCTCTGTCTTCTCCGCTGCAGGCAGCTGTCAGATAGGGAGAGGAGAGAGACAAGGGGTCATGTGAGCGGCCTCAGCCCTCTGAAAACTGGTAAAGAATGGCTTATTTTTTTAAAACACAGACTCTGGGGCAAACAGGTCTATTAACCACTTTAGAACCGCTCACAGTAATACTACTGCGGCAAAGTGGTTCGTTATTGTCCAGCGACGTAGTATTAACGTCGTTAGACACTCCCCCTTCTGGGCGGCGCTTGCGCGCCGCCGGAGGCTCGCTCCCGCTGTTTTCATTCACAGCGGGAGTCGGGCCAGGGGAGGAGCAGCGGCGATCGCCGCTGCTCTTACCCGATCGTCGGGGATCGAGTCTGGAGATCCGCCCGCTGTGTGTAAACACAGCGGGCGGATCTCCATAGTGACAGGGAGTGACAGATCGCAGTGTTCAGCATAGCTGGACATCCGATCTGTCCATGACTCACACAGTCACCTCCCCCCCTACACGTCAGTAAGCACCAGGCATACATTAACCCCTCCCTCTCCAATAAAATTAACCCCTTCCCTGCCAGTGTCATTTTTACAGTAACAGTGCATATATATAGCACTGATTACTGCAGTAATGTCACTGGTACCCCCAAAAGTGTCAAAAATGTCAGTCAAGGGTCCGATCTGTCCGCCGCAATGTCGCAGTCCCGCAAAAAAAATCGCAGATCGCCGCCATTACGCGTTAAAAAAAAAACACCAAAAATGACAGAAATCTTTCCCTTTGTTAGTAAACGCAATAACTTTTGCGCAAACCAATCAAAATACGCTTATTGCGATTTTTTTTACCAAACATAGGTAGCATAAAACAAATTGGCCAAAAGTTTTTAAAAAAATTGGTTTTTACATCTTTTTTGGGGGGAATTTCATATAAAAAAATGTTAAAAATATTGTTATTTTTTCAAAATAAACGCTCTTTTTTTGTTTATAGCGCAAAAAGTAAAAATCGCACAGGTGATCAAATACCACCAAAAGAAAGCTCTGTTTGTGGGAAAAAAATGACGTAAATTTCGTTTGGGTACGGCGTCGCACGACCGCGCAATTGTCAGTTGAAGTTGCAGAGCGCCGAATCGCAAAAAGTGGCCTGGACGGAAGACAGCAAAATCCTCCGGTGGTAAAGTGGTTAAAAAGACCAGACAGGATGGTATAAAGTTGCTTAAATATCACTTTAAAGGGGGAAGTTGAGATTCCGGGGGGGGGGCATTTGCCCCCCCCTTGCCCCTACCTGCGAATGCCCATGCTGCTCCCCCCGCTCCTCAAAAGTGCCAATTGTGCAAGAGGAGCGGGAACGCCGCAAGGCTTCACTGCCGGGTTCCCTTACCGGCAATGGCAGCGGCAGCACCCGACAGCCAATGGAAACATCGGCTGCGGTGCCGATATTGTTGGACTCCAGGACAGGTAAGTGTCCTAATATTAACCACTTAACGACCAGCCACGTAGATCTACGTCGGCTGACTTTGAGTGGTTATACCGGGATGATGCCTCTAGTTAGAGGCATCATCCCGGTACCGTTGTTTGAAGCCGACGGTCGGCTTTCCGTCGGTAACGATCGATGCGGCTCGGGAGCCGCTCGATCGTTACCCGGGGGGCGGGAGGGGACGTCCCCCCCCTCCCGCCGCCTTCCGCGGCTTTGCTCGGGGCTCCCGTCCCACCGGGAGCCCCGAGCACCCAGCCGGCACGTCCGCCGGCTGGATGGAATCCCGATGAATGCCGGAAACGGCATCGATCGGGTCTCCGATGACGTAACCCGGAGGCGGCGTCCATGACGTCACATCCGGGTTACTGTGCTGCAAAAGGCGGCAGTTTTGAAAAACGGCTGTATGCAAAAATGCCGTTTTCGGCGTTTTGCATACAGGGAAGTGTAGTGGAGGGGTCTAGGGTCTTTTAGACCCTCGATCCCTCCATAAAGTGTACCTGTCACTGCATATTGGTGTCACAAGGGATGTTTACATTGCTTGTGACAGCAATAAAAGTGATCAGATTTTTTTTTTAAAAAAACTGTAATAAATTTAAAAAAAAAGAAAAAAGAAATAGGAAAAAAAAAAAAAAATTTAGCCGCCCCCGTCACCGTTAGCTCGCGCACAAAAAAAACGTATACGCAAGTCGAGCCGCAAATGAAATCGCTGTTCAAACCACACATGTGAGGTATCGCCGCGATCGCCAGAGCATGGGCAATAATTTAAAAAAAGAGCTACACTCTACCTCTAAACTGGTAACCGTTAAATAAATTTAAAGTGTCGCAGATTGAGATCTCTATTGACCGTAGTTTGTCGCCATCCCACGGGGGGGCGCAATTTTAAACTGTAACATGTTTGGTATCTATTTACTCGGCGTGACATCATCTTTCACAATATACAAAAAAAATGGGCTAACTTTACTGTTTAGTATTTTTTAAATGCAGTGAAATGTGATTTTTCAAATTTTTTCCAAAAAAATGGCGTTTTAAAGACCGCTGCGCAAATACCGCGTGACAAAAATTTTTGCAATGACCGACATTTTATTCTCCAGAGTCTTTGCTAAAAAAAAATATATATATATAATGTTTGGGGGTTCTAAGTAGTTTTCTAGGAAAAAATACTGGTTTTAACTTGTGAACAAAAAGTGTCCGAAATAGGGCTGGGGGTAAAGTGGTTAAAAGTCGGGCAGCTACAGTATGTGTAGCTGCTGACTTTTAATTTTTGGAGGGGGAGGCGGAACTCCGCTTTAACAACGGAGTGAATGATTATATTATATTTCAGCCACGAGAGCAAACCATTTACATATTAAGGAAATAAAGGAATAAATAGATAGGCAGGGTCAGAAATTTTTAAGGAAAAAACGATTTGCTCCGCCCACACACTATAAGAAATAGCATAGCATTAGATCATGCCTCCAAAAAGGGTTGTAAGTTGCATTCATAATTTAACCCATTAGGGACTAAAGAACAAAGTCTATATATCCACATTTTCTTCTTTTGAAGGAGAATAGTGTCGAAGTCAGATCTTCTAGTTGGTAAATTGAGTACATAGATACCCTTCACTTTTAACCCTTTGGGATCACCTTGGTTGAACTGGGAAAAGTGCACTGCCAGAGGTCGTTCATCATCTTTCTTCTTAATGCTAGCGATGTGTTCAACAATTCTGATATAGAGTTGTCTCTTTGTTTTCCCTACATAAATCTTATTGCAAGGACAAATCAATATATAAATTACCCTAGTTGTAGAGCAATTGATGAACTGATGAATTTTTATTTTTTTTTGTCCTGTCAAAATTGGCAAAGACATCAGCTTTTAAAAAAAATGTACATATCTGGCAGTGCCCACAAGCATGCATCCCACAGATAGGAGTAAGGTCAGTCAGCCATTTTTTTATCGGAGTTTGCTGATACACTGAATGAACCAAAGAGTCATTAAGGTTACCGGCCCTATAAGCTGTGAGTAGCAGTCATGGTCCCACTATCTCAGCTATCAGTGGGGACACCAAGTTAAGATGTGCCAGTGTCTCTCCAAGATATTCTTAATTTGTTGCTATGGTGAGACATATCTAGTGATGATTCTAGGACAGGGGTGGGGAACCCACGGCCGGGGGGCCGTATGCGGCCCTCGAAGTCATTTGGTCTGGCCCCCCATGCAGCTGAGTCTGTGTCTCTCAGCTGATCTGTCAGAATGGAGCCGATGCTTCATATATAGTTTCGGCTCCCTTCTGACAGTCTTAGTGAGTCACAGGCGGAGTGATATCAAATGCACTCCGCCTGTGACCAATACAGGAAACATCGCCTCTTCCTCCAGCGAGGCGTCTCTGCTAGCCAGCATTTCCTGCCAGCAGCACACACAGCAGTACCAGCCAGAGCCAGCAGTACCAGCCAGAGCTGGCAGTACCCACCAGCAGTAGCAGCCAGCTGTACCCACCAGCAGTAGCAGCCAGCTGTACCCACCAGCAGTAGCAGCCAGCTGTACCCACCAGCAGTAGCAGCCAGCTGTACCCAACAGCAGTACCCGCCAGCAGTTCTTTTCAAAACTTACCACCACAAAGAGTCGACTGCTCTCCAGACTGACCGACGCAAACCTGGAAAACCAGTTGCGAGTAGCAACATCATCAATACCAGCTAACATCACACACCTCACCAAAGAGAAGCAGTTGCAGCCATCACATTAGGGGTGAGTTAATTAAATGTTTGACCAAATATAACAGGCACATTTTTAAGTTGATAATTTTGTACGGCCCCCGAATGATTTTATAAATACCCAAATGGCCCTTGGCAGAAAAAAGGTTCCCCACCCCTGTTCTAGGATAATCCTCCTGGTTAAGGTTAGTTATCTTTTTTGAATTGTCGAGTAATGTTTCCCTATTACATTCTCCTGCCTTCTTTCTTCCTCTCCTAATGGTCTTATGAGAATACTCTCTCTCCCTAAAACGTTTATACATATCAGTGGCTTCATCGCTGGAGTCATGATTTTTAGAGCAATTTCTCCTGATCCGTAGCAATTGACCCATTGGGATTACCCGGATCAGGGAACTTGGGTGATGCCTTTTGGCTAGCAGAAGAGTATTAGCCGCAGTTTCTTTGCAAAATGATTTAGTAATGATTTTTGTTTCATCGATAGAGATTTGAAAAATCCAGGAAGGAAAGTGTCTTTTCACTGTGGGTATAGGTGATCCTAATATTCCTCTCATTCTGATTTAGTTGTTCCATAAATTCTATCAATTGTTCAGTTGACCCGATCCACACCATAATCACGTCATCGATGTAACTTAGCCAAAAGGCACAATGGCTGAGGTACATAGTGGATAGATGGATTAGGTCCACTTACTAGAGGCCAAAATGAACACATGTGTAGGCAGGAGCCCACGGTGCACCCATACTTGTCTCTCTCACTTGTTTGAAATTCATACCCAAAAATTGAAAGTAATTGTGATTGAGCATGAAGTCCAGCAGTTCCAAGATAAATTCATTATGGGAACCTACTAGGGGGTGTTCTACCTCCAAGAAGTGGGCTTCCACTTTTAGCCTCCACTCACGGAGAATCGATGTATATAAAGTATCCACATCTATTCTGACTAATTTGGCTCCCTCCGGAACCGTTAGGTGGAGCAACTTAAGGAGTACATCTCTAGGGTCCTTGATGTAAGGAAGAAGTGTGTATACCATTTCTTTAATCAGGGAATCCACATATTTCCCTATTTTTTCCAGTGGTTTTTAATTGCGGAAACAATTGGTCTCCATGGGTGTTTTGTTAAGGACTTATGTAGTTTCAGGACAGTGTAGAAGGTTGGAATATTATGTCCCCCCTACCTTCAGATATTCTGTTTTTTTAGAGAGTAAGTATGCTTCTAGTCCCAGTCTAAATTTGTGATTAAGTGAAATTACAAGGGTAGGGAACAGGCTGAGAGCGTTGGATGGGGGAGGGGATGATAGGTGTAGTTAGGTGAGAGATGTGTATATGGGGATGGGAGGTGTCAATGGAGGGGGGGGTGCTAGATGCAGAGAGGTGAGAGCAGTGGATGGGGGGGTGCTAGGTGCTGATAGGTAAGAACAGTGGATGGGGGGGGTGCTAGGTGCAGATCAGGGACAGCCGTAGTTTGTGGAACGGGGGGGTGCTAGGTGCAAAGAAATGAGAGCTGTGGATAGAGGAGGTGCTAGGTGAAGATGAGTGAAAGTTGTGTATATTGGGATGAGAGCTGTGGATGGGGGGGTGCTAGGTGCTGATAGGTAAGTACAGTGGATGGGGGGGTGCTAGGTGCAGATCAGGGACAGCCGTAGTTTGTGGAACGGGGGGGTGCTAGGTGCAAAGAAATGAGAGCTATGGATAGAGGGGGTGTTAGGTGAAGATGAGTGAAAGTTATGTATATTGGGATGAGAGCTGTGGATGGGGGGGTGCTAGGTGCTGATAGGTAAGTACAGTGGATGGGGGGGGGGTGCTAGGTGCAGATCAGGGACAGCCGTAGTTTGTGGAAGGGGGGGGGTGCTAGGTGCAAAGAAATGAGAGCTATGGATAGAGGGGGTGCTAGGTGAAGATGAGTGAAAGTTGTGTATATTGGGATGAGAGCTGTGGATGGGGGGGTGCTAGGTGCTGATAGGTAAGTACAGTGGATGGGGGGGGGGGTGCTAGGTGCAGATCAGGGACAGCCATAGTTTGTGGAAGGGGGGGGGTGCTAGGTGCAAAGAAATGAGAGCTATGGATAGAGGGGGTGCTAGGTGAAGATGAGTGAAAGTTGTGTATATTGGGATGAGAGCTGTGGATGGGGGGGTGCTAGGTACAGAGGGGTGAGAGCTGTAGATGGGTGAGGGCTAGGTGTCAATGTAAGAGCTGAGGACGTGGGGGGTCTGCAACAAAGGGGTGAGAGCAGTGGATGTAAGGGGGGGGAGCTAGGTGCAGAGAGGTGCGAGCAATAGATGATAGGGTGCTAGGTGCAGAGATTTGAGAGCCATGCATGGGGGTTCTAGGTGTAGATGGGAAAGAGCTGTGTATATGGGCATGAGAGCAATGGATGTGGGGGGTTCCAAGTGCCGAGGGGTGAGAGCTGTTGGGTGGGGGGCTGCTCAGTGCAGAGGGGTTAGAGCGGTGGATGGAGGGGGATGCTAGGTGCAGATGGGCGAGAGCTGTGAATGGGTGAGGGATGGAAGCCAACATAAGAGCTGTGGGTGGAGCTGTGGTGCGAATACTAACGCTGTGGTCAGGGGGGTGCAGAAGTGAGGTACAGAAGTGGGCAGGGGGTGATGAGGTGAGCTATAGACAGGAAAACCAAAGGTGAGCTGTGAATGGGAAGTGCAGAAAGAAGTTGTGAATAGGGACCCTGAGAAGATCTAAAGACAGGGGGAGCAAAGATGGGTGGATGGTTACTTTCCTGGGGTGTTGCTTAAGGAAGGAGGTATTTAGTAATAACAGCCCCTGACCTGTACCCATGACTGTTCTCAGTACTGTGTGGTATACATTACATATTTTTGAGCCCTGCACTCTATGTGCTGTGCTGTCTATTACATACTTTTTTCATCAGTGCACTCTGCACACTGGAATGAATATTACATACTCTGTCTGCCTGACTATTATACATTATATAATCCTCATCACTTTGTACACTCAAAGTGCAGCAATCAATTGTGTGCAAAGTACATTACAGTATACAGAGCCCCACGGTTAGAAGTACAAAATACAGCACAGCTTACAGAGTGCAATGGTCAGACGTATTTAACACACGATCTAATGTAAAGAGAGCAGGGGTAAAGATTATATATGTAAAATTCATATAATGTATAGCACAATATTGTGCATCGTCTTTGTCAAATAACATTAGCGTGTAATTGTTATCTATCATTTTTTAGTTCAGAAAGCAAGCCACTTGACCTTTTTTTTTTTTTTTTTACTGCACCCTCAGATCAGACAGCTTAGATCCGGCCCTGTGTGATATCAGGCATTTTTGTGATTCCTCTGCAAGATGTATTTGTATACTTGCTTCATCATTTGGCTTGGTTCAGCCCAGGATGATAATGGAAAGGTATTTATGCTCACTTGAAGGGAACTGAAACTTATTGACACAAAAAGCTTTGCCAGCTCTGCTCCTGCTTTCATGGGCGTCCGCAGAACTTTTTTCAGGGGGAGGGGGCATAATTTTAAGGTCACCCATGCTCCGCCCCTTTTCAACAATGTCATGAAGGGGATGGGCTTAGTCATTATACTTATTTTGAGTATATTCCCTTAAAGCATGTTATACAGCACAGTGCTTTGCTGTGTAATTTGGCCCCTTCTATCACCTAAAATACCTGGCTGATCCTGCCTGGCTATGTCCTCCCTTCTGTAAACTGACCACGGTATATCATGGCTGCTGAGCCCTGAAACCGTGGTCAGTTTATGTGCCTCCATCATCCGCAGCCCTCCTGTCCTCCTCTGTCCTCTCTCCCCCCCCCCTCCCTCCCTGCCTGTCTGCTCCTGTGTCAGTGCCCAACCCCCCTCCTCTCCTGCTGCTGTAGTTTCTTTAAAGTGTCATATCCTGTCTACAGTCTGTTTAATTATCCTGTGTGCCCCTGTGTCTGTTTTTTATAAAAATAAGCCATTCTTTACAAGTATAGAGTGCCACTCGCCGCTCACGTGACCCGCCACCTCTCTCCTCCTCTCCTCTTCCCCTCCTCCTCCCCTCCCAACTGACATCAGTGAGGAATCCTTGGCCCCGCCCGCTGCAGGCAGCTGTCAGCCGGAGAGAGGAGAGAGCCGACGGGTCACGTGAGCGACGCTCGGCCCTCTAAAAACTGGTAAAGAACAGCTTATTTTTTTAAAACACAGACACACAGGCACACAGGATTATTAAACAGAACAGACAGGATAGTATAAAGTGGCTTAACAACCACTTAAAAGGGGAAGTTGAGATTCCAAGGGGGGGCTTTTGCCCCCCCCTTGCCCCTACCTGCGGATGCCCATGCCTGCTTTGCACTGTCAGTATTGCTGGCCGGCCTAATGTTTTTGACTGCACACAGAAGCAAATAGTGTTACCACACAGCTGCTCTGTACAAACAGGAAATGGCTGAGCTAATCTGTCCTAAAACTAAAAATAGTTTTCTATTATTTTCCAGGACATTCTGGGATACAGGAATCTCCCCTGCCTCTCCCCCATTGCCCAGCTAACACTTTATATATGCTTCACCAACACACCATAAATGTTCTAGGTACAGTTACAGCGTATTACCATTTCAATTGATGGAGGCGGCTGATAAGCTTCAATGCCTCATGAAAGTGACATGCTGCTTAATTTTGACCACAACACAACACTACCGCTTCCTATGTGTACTGTACTGTGTGGTTCCCACTGTAGAATTCATGACAGGCATTAACCACTTAACCCCCGGAAGATTTTACCCCCTTCCTGACCAGGGGGTTTTTTTGCGATTTTTTTACTGCGTGATTTTAATGGACAATTGCGCGGTCGTGCGACGCTGTACCTAAACGAATTTCACGTCCTTTTTTCCCCACAAACAGAGCTTTCTTTTGGTGGTATTTGATCACCTGTGCGATTTTTTGATCATGCGCTATAAACAAAAAAAGAGCGACAATTTTTGCAAAAATAACAATATTTTTCACTTTTTTTATATGAAATTCCCCCCCCCCAAAAAATGTAAAAATCAAAATTTTTTAACATTTTCGGCCAAATTGTTTTACGCTACATATGTTTGGTAAAAAAAAAAAAAATCGCAAAAAGCGTATTTTGATTGGTTTGCGCAAAAGTTATCGTGTTTACTAACAAAGGGAAAGATTTTTGTCATTTTTGGTGTTTTTTTTTTTAACGAGTAATGGCGGCGATCTGCGATTTTTTTTGCGGTACTGCGACATTGCGGCGGACAGATCGGACCCTTGACTGGCATTTTTGACACTTTTGGGGGTACCAGTGACATTACTGCAGTAATCAGTGCTATATATATGCACTGTTACTGCAAAAATGACACTGGCAGGGAAGGGGTTAACTATATTGGACAGGGAGGGGTTAAATGTGTCCTAGGGGCGTGATTCTAACTGTAGGGGGACAGGTCTCCTAGTGTAAAAACAAAGATCAACGGTTCTACATAGTAGAACCGTCTGATCTGCATTTTTACACAGGGGAGAATGACAGGCGGCTTGTTTACATAAGCCGCTCCGCCTTTCTCCCGTTCTACCGACGATCGTAGTGTGACCGGCGGACATCGGGTCTGCCGGTCACACTCCCGCACTCCTCCGTGAACGAGCCGAGGCAGGCACGCGCCTCAGCGGGCGCGCGCTCGCCCGCTATTGGCTCTAAAGCGGATGACAGGCGAGCGACGTAGACCTACGTCACTCTGCCTGGCCGGGGCCGACTGCCGCAGTAAATATACTGTGGGCAGTCGGCAACCGGTTAAAGGGCAGGTATGAGACTTTAAAAATACTGCATAAATGCAGCATAAAAACGGGGTATTGAGGCACATGTGAACGAGCCTTTACAGATTAATTCGAGTGATAGCCAGATCTTTATTATGAGAACCTAAGTTGTTGGTTGCAGTTCAGTCTCAATGCTGGGAATGCTCTGAAGAAGGCCCACTTCCGTGACACTACATATGGTGTTACATTGGTGTTATTGGGTTAAACAATATGTACATTTTGGTGTGGTAGAGGAGCTCATAACAAATCCCAGTGTTAGTGTTTAGTATGCCATAAATTGTTTGGATCCTCTATTCCTGCAACAACCCGATGAGGGGCTGGTATTAGCACAGAAGAAGACAGGAATGCTTAGGTATGTGCTACCATTAGATGGAGAGAAGGACAGAATTGATTTGTTAAAAAAAAAAAGGAGATGCACAAAAAATGCTAGAACACTGGGAAACATTTGTTGACATTTTTCTTGCCACAAATACTTCAATCCATGTCATACTAGAGCCCAGATAATCAATTCATTCCTTTCTAGTTTTGTCATCCATCCCCCAGGGGGGCGGAGACGATTGATCAAAATACAGGTGGCACGGTGAGATAAACTCTGCCACTAGGACATACAGGGTAACAAGAATGGACAAAATTGCAATAGAATTTACAACTAACGTAGGTGAGGGCGCTATACGCTACCATCGCGGAGCACCCAAGATAGAGGGTAACGCAGAGCGTCCTCCACAATAAAGGTACAACTTGCACAAAGGAACAGGTTCATGTAGCCAGAAGCTCTACATGTTTCACCTGATGTTCAAGCTTCTTTGATGGTGGTTTTTTCCCCATCCGGGGGCATCGATCTGCGGTTCCATGAGGAAAACCAGGAGAACGCGCTGCACATTTCTTTCTGCCGGAGGGAGTGCTATTGACTAAGCCCTTCAGCCTATGCTCTGCTATGTTATTTACCGGTTCATATTTGAATCGTTTTTTTTACCCGGACAATCAATATTTTCTAACTGGCCTTGGCAGTGCGTGCTCCCACGAGTTGCCTCAGCAGGTCGTCCCTCGTGACTACTAACACTTTATGGTACTCTTTGGCTACCTTCTTGGCGCCCTATTGTCGGCTCCAGTGACACCTTTATAGGGAACGTGTATCCTAACAGCTCCGGAAGAAGCTTGAACATCAGGCGAAACATGTAGAGCAGTGGTTCTTAACCTTAATGGAGGTACTGAACCCCACCAGTTTCATATGCGCATTCACTGAACCCCTCTTAATTGGAAAAATAAAATATGATTTTTTTCAAATTCAAAACATAGGTATGTATTTATACATAGGTGTACAAAATGAACAAAACCATTAAGAACATAGAACAAAACCATTAAAACATGATTTTCACACAAAAACAAAAACATAATAATGAATATTTACTGCAAATCAGTGTGACTTCTGCTGTTGTCTTTCAGAGACCTGTTCAGAAATGACCTCCGCCGAACCCGCGAGACTGACTCACCGAACCCCTGGGGTTTGATCGAACCCAGGTTAAGAACCACTGATGTAGAGCTTCTGGCTACATGAACCTGTTCCTTTGTGCAAGTTGTACCTTTATTGTGGAGGACGCTCTGCGTTACCCTCTATCTCGGGTGCTCCCCGATTGTAGCGTATAGCGCCCTCACCTACGTTAGTTGTAAATTCTATTGCAATTTTGTCCACTCTTGTTACCCTGTATGTCCTAGTGACAGAGTTTATCTCACCGTGCCACCTGTATTTTGATCAATCGTCTCCGCCCCCCTGGGGGATGGTTGACGTTTTTTTTTCTGGTTTTATGCTAATCAACAATAAAGTGTTGTTCTTTTTACGTATGGTGCCTTGAAAGTCCATTTTTTTCCGCTGTTCCTCTATCTCAAGATTTTTAGGATGTGGCACATGACTATGTATCTCGCTACGCCCCTGCTTTTTGCTGCATCAGGGTTGGCGTATTAGTCCTGTCCTTTCTAGTTTTGGCTGGCTTTGTCACTTATTTTATGAGGTCTGCTGTCTAGTTACAAGGCTAAAATTTTCCTCTCTAATCGTTGCTTATTTTTCTGCTGTTCTCAGTGTTGTCTGCTCACAGAAACATCCAATTGGCAATAAAATGGATCATGTTGTTCTACCCAAATAAACACAATTTAGTGCTAATTCCCATGGATGACCATTTGTTTTACAGGCTTATTTATGTAATGTGCTTACATAAGGTATTCCAAAAAGATTGAACTCAAGCATTCCTGGTATAGCCCATTTAATATCATTCCAGTTGGCAGCATTATCTCCAAGCCAGTGTCCTGAGTGTTTGCCTGATCCAGCAAAAGTAGATCGAGAGAAAACGATGCTTCTTTTTCCAGGGAAAACAGCTTTGATGGCTCTGAAATTGAAAACCCATTAGAACAATGTAGTTTCCTGCAACTCTTTGCCTAATTACATTTATGTTATAATGATGCCTTAGTTTCAATAAACCTTAGTGAAACCTACAAGTGCAGCAAACATTCTAGCAATTTATAATGCATGTACGGAAATGACATTCAGGACTCCACGTGGTTTACAAATTTATGAATACAATACATCTATATTTTATTATTGCAAGCATACTAAATCCAGTCAAATGCTTCTTAACCACTTGCCTACCGGGCACTTAAACCCCCTTCCCATCCAGGCCAATTTTCAGCTTTCAGCGCTGTCACACTTTGACTGACAATTGCGCGGTCATGCTACACTGTACCCATATGAAATTTTTATCATTTTTTTCACACAAATAGAGCTTTCTTTTGGTGGTATGTAATCACCTCTGGGTTTTTTATTTTTTACAAAAAAAAAGAATAAAGACAGAAAATTTTGAAAAAAAAAAGTTTTTCTTATTTTCAGCGAGTAAATTTTGAAAATAAATTTTTCTCCTTCACTGATGTGCGCTGATGAGGCGGCACTGATGGGCACTGATAGGCTGCACAGATGGGCACTGATGAAGTGGCACTTATGGGCACTGATGAGGAGGTACTAATATGCCGCACTGATGAGCACTGATAGGCGGCAATGATAGGCGGCACTGATAGGCGGCACTGAGGAGCACTGATAGGCAGCACTGCTGGGCACTGAGAGGTGGCACTGCTGAGCACTGAGAGGCGGCACTGACGGGCAGCACTGATGGGCACTGAGAGGCGGCACTGATGGGCACTGAGAGGCGGCACTGATGGGCACTGGCGGATGGCACTGATGGACACTGACGGGCGGCACTGATGGACACTGATGGGCAGCACCATCAGTGCCCACACTCAGTGCCCATAGTGCTGCCAGTCAGTGCTCATCAGTGCCTAGATGAGCAGGCACTGATGGGCACTGACTGGCAGCACTATGGGCACTGATTGTGGGCATTGATGGGGGACACTGATGGCGGCACTGTGGGCACTGTTGGGGGCATTTTGTATGTTTTTTTACCTTTTAGTAATCAGGGCACTGGTGATCAGTGCCCTGATTACATGTCTCTGTGTCCCCGGCGGCTGACGGCTCCCCCTCCTTCCTCACACTGCAGGCTCTGTGTGAGGAAGGAGCGCCGGCGATGAGAGATGATCTCATATGTTTACATATGAGATCATCTCTCATTGGACGGTCCGATCACGTGGTGAATGGCCGCTGTGATTGGCCATTCACCACGATCTGTGATCGGCTGTGTCCAAGGGACACGGCCGACACAGATTCTCCCCGATGCGCGCTCGCGGGAGCGCGCGGGGAGACTGCTTCTGGGAGGCCGTTCAAAAACGGCCCCTTGAAAATTCGAGTCCGCGCTGCAGCCGTATATAGGCTGTAGCACGGATGCCAGGTAGTTAAAGATGGTTTTTATAATGAATGTTTTACCTCAAATGGGTTTAATTTTGGGGAACTTTGAATTGGGTTACCTGCTAGAAACTGTAATTATAAATGTCCATTTCAGGATGGCAACTGTATTGAAAAATAATAAAGATAAAAGATATGCTAAAAATAGATTTTATAGGGGTCTTGGAGATCTGTTAGCTGGACTACAAGTTGGACTTTTCATATTGTAAGTGTAGGCTTGATAAACATGTATGTGAATGTTCTCATTTATCTAGGTTATGGTATAGCTAGTAGTAAAGGCAGTCCCCAGGTTTCAAACAAGATAGGTTCTGTAGGTTTGTTCTTAACCACTTGCCGACTGCCTAACGCCGATCTACGTCGGCAGTCAGCCCCTCACAGGCAAAGTGACGTAGGGCTACGTCACTAGCTTGTGAGGGTCTAGGGAGCGAGCGCGCGCCGCCGGAGGCGCGCTCCCGCTCCCGCGTGGTCACGTTCCCCCCCCGCGCGTGTGAACGGCGGACCTGATGTCCGCCGGTCACTCTGCGATCGGCGGGGGAGAGGGAGAAAGTCAGGCAGCTTGTGTAAACAAGCCACCTGTCATTCTCCCCGGTGTATGAAGGATGATCATACGGTTCTACTATGTAGAACCGTTGATCACTCTTCATACATCTGAAGCCACAGCCAATCACAGTATAAAGCACGCCCCTAGGGACACACATAGCCCCTCCCTTTCAAAAAAAGTTAACCCCTTCACTGCCAGTGTCATTTTTACAGTAACAGTGCATATGTATAGCACTGATTACTGTAGAAATGTCACTGGTAACCCCAAAAGTGTCAAAAATGTCAGTCAAGGGTCCGATCTGTCCGCCGCAATGTCGCAGTACTGAAAAAAAAATCGCAGATCACCGCCATTACTCGTTAAAAAAAAAAACACCAAAAATGACAAAAATCTTTCCCTTTGTTAGTAAACGCGATAACTTTTGCGCAAACCAATAAAAATACGCTTTTTGTGACTTTTTTTTGACAAACATAGGTAGCATAAAACAAATTGGCCGAAAATGTTAAAAAATTGTGATTTTTACATTTTTTTGGGGGGGAATTTCATATAAAAAAATGTGAAAAATATTGTTATTTTTGCAAAATTGTCGCTCTTTTTTTGTTTATAGCGCATGATCAAAAAATCGCACAGGTGATCAAATACCACCAAAAGAAAGCTCTTTATGTGGGGAAAAAAGGACGTCAAATTAGTTTAGGTACAGCGGCGCACAACCGCGCAATTGTCCGTTAAAGTCACGCAGTAAAAAAATCGCAAAAAAAACCCTGGTCTTTTAGCAGCCAAATCCTCCGGGGCTTAAGTGGTTAAGCTGAATTTGTATGTAAGTTGGAACAGGTGCATTTTTTAGGTTTAACTCCAGCCCAAAAATGTTTTTTTTTTTGTTTTGTGGATAGCATAGGGAAGGGTTAACAACCCATGTAATGTTTGTTTTGCTGTCTGTGCCCCTGTTCAGAAGATTTCACCTCACTTTCTGGCCCTGTGACAATTGGATTTGAACAATTTTAGGTTTTTGTGGAAACAAGGATTGGTGATAAAGCTTCAGGAGAGACGCCTTTTCCCCACGATAACTCTTACAGGAGTGAATTTCATTTCCTAGGGGGAGATTTCTTCTCACTTCCTGGTGTCTCCCTTCGTTTGTTAGTAAGCTGGATGTTTGTAACTTGCGGACCGCCTGTAGTTAAATCACATTCACCTTAACTTGTTCTGTAATGTTGAAGAGGTGTTTTAGCTTGTCCAAGCCACTTATGAGTGACTTAACCACTTCCATACCAGCCCTATTTCGGACACTTTGTGTTTACAAGTTAAAACCAGTATTTTTTCCTAGAAAACTACTTAGAACCCCCAAACATTATATATATATATATTTTTTAGCAAAGAATAAAATGAGAATAAAATGGCGGTCATTGCAATATTTTTTGTCACGCGGTATTTGCGCAGCGGTCTTTAAAACGCCATTTTTTTTTGCGAAAAATTACATTTCACTGCATTTAAAAAATACTAAACAGTAAAGTTAGCCCATTTTTTTTGTATATTGTGAAAGATGATGTCATGCCGAGTAAATAGATACCCAACATGTTACGGTTTAAAACTGCGCCCCCCTGTGGGATGGCGACAAACTACGGTCAATAGAGATCTCAATAGGCGACACTTTAAATTTATTTAACGGTTACCAGTTTAGAGTTAGAGTGTAGCTCTTTTTTTTTTAATTATTGCTCACGCTCTGGCGATCGCGGCGATACCTCACATGTGTGGTTTGAACAGCGATTTCATTCGCGGCTCGACTTCCGTATACGTTTTTTTTTGTGCGCGAGCTAACGGTGATCGGGGCGGCTAAATTTTTTATTTTTTTTTCCCATTTATTTTATTTATTTTTTTAACTTTATTACAGTTTTTAAAAAAAAAATAAAAATCTGATCACTTTTATTGCTGTCACAAGCAATGTAAACATCCCTTGTGACAGCAATATGCGGTGACAGGTACACTTTATGGAGGGATCGAGGGTCTAAAAGACACCAAACCCCTCCACTACACTTCCCTGTATGCAAAACGCCGAAAACTGCGTTTTTGCATACAGCCGTTTTTCAAATTTGGCACCGTTTTGCAGCACACTAACCCGGAAGTGACGTCATGGACGCCGCCTCCGGGTTACGTCATCGGAGACCCGATCAAAGCCGTTTCCGCCATTCATCGGGACTCCATCCAGCCGGCGGACGCGACGGCTGGGTGCTCGGGGCTCCCGGTGGGACGGGAGCCCCGGTAAAAGCCGCGGAAGGCCGAGCCGCATCGATCGGTACCGACGGAAAGCCGACCAACGGTATACCCCCGCAAAGTTTACGACGTCATATGACGTCGTCCTAGGGGGAAGTGGTTAATAAGTGTCAGGAAAATACCCCAGCATTTATATGAAACATGTAGCACCAACACTTTTATTCAGTTACTATGGAAATGCAGATATTATAGTACAAGGACAGGATGGGAAGTGAGAAAATAATGAAACCTCTATGTACAAGTTACATAATCCTACTCTTGATGTTAGAAAGGCTTCATCATTTTTAATCCTTTGATTTACATGGCCAAACTTGTGAATTGTCAAAACACTGGGGTACAGAGGTTAACCACTTGCCGACCGCTCACATGGAGCGTACTGCGGCAAAGTGGCTCGTTCCCGTCCAGCGACGTAGACCTACGTCGCTGGACTCCTCCCCCTGTAGGCGGCGCTCGCGCGCCGCCGGAGGCACGCTCCCGCTGTTTTCATTCACAGCGGGAGTCGGGCCAGGGGAGGAGCGGCGGCGATCGCCGCTGCTCTGCCCCGATCGTCGGGGAATCCAGTTCGGAGATCCGCCCGCCTGTGTAAACAGAGCGGGCGGATCTCCTAAGTGACAAGGAGTGACAGATCGGAGTGTTCAGCATAGCTGGACATCCAATCTGTCCTTCTGTCACTCAGTCACCTCCCCCCACACACGTCAGTAAGCACCAGGCATACATTAACCCCTCCCTCTCCAATAAAATTAACCCCTTCACTGCCAGTGTCATTTTTACAGTAACAGTGCATATGTATAGCACTGATCACTGGTAACCCCAAAAGTGTCAAAAATGTCAGTCAAGGGTCCGATCTGTTCGCCGCAATGTTGCAGTCCCGCAAAAAAAATCGCAGATCACCGCCATTACGCGTTTAAAAAAAAACACCAAAAATTACAGAAATCTTTCCCGTAGTTAGTAAACGCAATAACTTTTGCGCAAACCAATCAAAATACGCTTATCGTGATTTTTTTTTACCAAACATAGGTAGCAGAAAACAAATTGGCCAAAAATTAAAAAAAAATTAGATTTTTACATTTTTTGGGGGGTGGAATTTCATATAAAAAAATGTTAAAAATATTGTTATTTTTTCAAAATAAACGCTCTTTTTTTGTTTATAGCACAAAAAGTAAAAATCGCACTGGTGATCAAACACCACTAAAAGAAAGCTCTGTTTGTGGGAAAAAAAGGACGTAAATTTCGTTTGGGTACGGCGTCGCACGACCGCGCAATTGTCAGTTAAAGTCGCACAGCGCCGAATCGCAAAAAGTGGCCTGGACGTAAGACAGCAAAATCCTCCGGTGGTAAAGTGGTTAAAATAGTATTGCTTTGAAAGTCCCACCCCTGTTCAATGACGGGTGCTCCAATTTAATGTAGATGGTCTCTTTCACACCTCTTGCAAAAAATATGTCCTCTCTTTTAAAATTGTGCACTCCTATGTTCTCGAAAGAATGTACCTTTTCCTTAACCGCTTGCCGACCGCCGCACGACTATTTTACTGCGGCGGTCAGCCCCTCACGGGCTACGTCGCTAGCCTGTGAGGGTCTAGGGAGTGAGCGCGCGCCGCCGGAGGCGCGCTCCCGCACGGTCACGGACTCCCCCCACGCGTGTGCGTGTGCGTGTGGGTACACTGTAGTCCTAAAGGGATGGACATGGTCAGCAACACTACTCAGGTAGGCCGTGGCCGTGGCATTTAACCACTTGCCGACTGCCGCGCAACTATTTACGTCTGCAGTCAGCCCCTCACAGGCAGAGCGACGTAGGGCTACGTCGCTAGCCTGTGAGGGTCTAGGGAGCGAGCGCGCGCCGCCGGACCCCACCGCGCGTGTGACTCGCGATCGTCCATTAGAGCAGGAGGAAGGCAGGCGGCTAATGTAAACAAGCTGTCTGTCATTCTCCCCTGTGTAAGAATAGTAATCATACGGTTCTACTATGTAGGACCGTTGATCACTGTTCCTACACCTCAAGCCACAGCCAATCACAGTTAGAATCACGCCCCCAGGGACAAACATAACCCCTCCCTCTCAAAAAAAAGTTAACCCCTTCACTGCCAGTGTCATTTTACAGTAACAGTGCATATGTATAGGAGCGCAAAATAGGACCTGGTCAGGAAGGGGGTAAAATCTTCCGGGGCTTAAGTGGTTAAGGTATAGGAAAAGCACTGAGTCTTGACCTGTAGAATTTGTCCTCCTGTTTTTGTTAGATCTCCCCAGATCTTTGCATTTCTTATTGCACTGCATATACCACATTACTATGCTTGTGTTTGGGTGTTGGGCCTTTTGGATGTACAAGCTTCTGTTTCAGGGTAATGTTGGGCTTTTAAAGATGCAGAGATGAATGCTTTGTTAACGATCCTACTTTAACATATGGGATGACTATATTACTATGTATGTTATGCTTCTTCCCTCTGTCAGATGGTATTCTGTTTTTGTTTGATCTTGTAGAATATTTTAACAAATGGCCTGTCTGGAATGCCACAAACTTTTAAATCAGGCATGTCCAACCTGCGGCCCGGAGCCACAGGCAATGCGGCCCACTGCCCCCTGAAATTTTTTTTTTGCTGGGGAGGAAGGAAGTTGGGTCAGGGGCACAGCCAGAGCAGCTTCCAACTAATGGTAGGCAGAGGCTGCCTCGGAGGGGAGGGGGGGGAGGCGAGCATGTGCAGTGCTTCTGACTCCTATCACCATGACCACTTCAAATCACTGAAGTGGTCATGTGTAACGCTCCTGCGTTTTATGTATAATGTGGATTTACAGCTGCAGAAATATTCCACTTCAGTAGTCATGTAGAGAAACGCTGAGACACCAATCCCAACTCCCAAGACTCATCATGTGTGGATAGTCTCAATTCAGCAAGTAGATACACACACTCAATAAGATGTTCCTAGAGTGACTTATATGTATAGTAATATAGTGATGATAGGCTGAAGAGACAGGTTGGGTAGAGATGGTAGATGACAGACACTTGAAAGGAATGTTCTTGAAAGTAAGATAGTAGCAGATGAGATGCAGATAGGTTAAGCAATCATGTATGGTAGCAGATGATAGAGTAGCAGGTGAACATACAGGATAGACCAACCCAGTGCAAGAGCAGATGGTATTAGGCTCAAGAGCTAGCAATCTTAGTTAATGCAGATGTAGTAATAGTCCTTAGTATGCAGAGCTAGATAGTGTAAGCTTTAGTATGAAGGTTATAGAGGTTTCCCCTGTGGGGTACTTATCACTAGTAGCAATGTAGTAGAGGAGAGGTTCGGCAAGAGCGGATGATCCGGTAGCGGGATACAGGGATCAGCAGCGTGGTTCCGATAGCGAGGTATGCTTGCAAGCATGAGAGCTTCAAGGCAGATTATGCGGCGTTGAACGAACATGTGAGTGAGACCGCCGGAGGTTGAAATAGCCGCTCCAGCGGCGCTCAGTGATGACAGCATCGGTCTTAAAGGTGTATGCGCACCTTACCAAAAGAGAATGGTGGGGCGCATACACTTAGGAAAAGTGGAATTAGGGTACCAAAGGTACCAGAACATTACATCATGGTGGTTAGAGTATTCTTTTATTATCTCTCAGAAGACGTAAACCTCTGTATACTGATTCCATTTCATTTCATCATCCTCTTGTTGTGTTAAATTAGTGCGGGGGGCGCGGTGGCGTGGCGGCGCGGGAAGGGCGCAGCAGCATTTTAGTACATACCTTAACTATAGTATATATTTTATATGCGGCCCGAGAAAATTTAGTTTTCCCCTCCCGCCGCCTTCCGAGCACCCAGCCAGCACATCCGCCGGCTGGATGGAGTCCCGATGACTGCCGGAAACTGCATCAATCGGGGCTCCGATGGCGTAACCCGGAGGCGGCGTCCATGACGTCACTTCCGGGTTACTGTGCTGCAAAAGGCGGCAAATTTGAAAAACGGCTGTATGCAAAAATGCCGTTTTCGGCGTTTTGCATACAGGGAAGTGTAGTGGAGGGGTTTGGGGTCTTTTAGACCCTTGATCCCTCCATAAAGAGTACCTGTCACTACATATTGTTGTCACAAGGAATGTTTACATTGCTTGTGACAGCAATAAAAGTGATCAGATTTTTTTTTTTTTTTTAAAACCTGTAATAAAGTTTTAAAAAAAAATAAATAAATAGGAAAAAAAAAAAAAATTTCGCCGCCCCCGTCACCGTTAGCTCACGCACAAAAAAAAAACGTATACGCAAGTCGAGCCGCGAATGAAATCGCTATTCAAACCCCACATTTGAGGTATCGCCGTGATCGCCAGAGCGTGCGCAATAATTTAAAAAAAAAAGAGCTACACTCTAACTCTAAACTGGTAACCGTTAAATAAATTTAAAGCGTCGCAGATTGAGATCTCTATTGACCGTAGTTTGTCGCCATCCCACGGGGGGGCTCAATTTTAAACCGTAACATGTTGGGTATCTATTTACTCGGCGTGACATCATCTTTCACAATATACAAAAAAAATGGGCTAACTTTTTTAAATGCAGTGAAATGTGATTTTTCAATTTTTTTTTCCAAAAAAATGGCGTTTTAAAGACCGCTGCGCAAATACCGCTTGACAAAAAGTTTTGCAATGACCGACATTTTATTCTCCAGAGTCTTTGCTAAAAATATATATATATATATATATATATATATAATGTTTCGGGGTTCTAAGTAGTTTTCTAGGAAAAAATACTGGTTTTAACTTGTAAACAAAAAGTGTCCGAAATAGGGGTGGGGCTTAAGTGGTTAAACAGGGTTGGGGCCTGTGACACTGTCTGTCTTCCACATAATGATGTTTTAACATTGTCATGCATAGTGTTTTAAATTCACACCTTCAGTCATGTAGGATTCACATTTATAAAGCCTTCCTGACACCAAGAATGGGACTATATAAGTAGTACAGGGTGGTTCAACAATTTTCAAACTTCCCATCCTGTCCTAGAACATGATAAATGGATCAAAGTGGTAGTGCTACCCAGTGCCATCTTAAGAGCCTTATAGGCCCCCGGGTAATGCAGTGCACTGGGGCCCTGAGAGAGAGAGAGGGGGGGGAGAGAGAGAATAGGATGGCACACACAGAGGATATATAGGGCAGGAAAAGGATGGCACAGACAGTCGATGGAGAGAGAGTGAAAAAAAAGAAATCAAACAGCTGCAGCAGTCTGCTTACCTTCTTCTAGGCGCGGAGAGAGGAGGACGAGCCGACGAGGAGGGTCCTCCTCCGCTGTGCATGATGGGTCCTCTCAGAACGTCACTGGTTGCTAGATGCCAATCGACTGGCCTTCCTAGCAACCAGTGTGCAGGGAGACTCAGAGCCACCGGCGGACAGCGGGGGGGCCCGGCGGACAACTGGGGGGGCCCTAGACCACCAGGTAAACAAATCTGGAGTCTGGCCTGGGGGGGGGGGAGGTTAATTGCCACCCTGTGTGTGGGGCCCCTTGGCAAGTGGGGCCCCCGGGCAACCGCCGGGCATGCCCAATGGAAAAGACGGCCCTGGTGCTACCTGTTTGGATATAAATGTTGGGGTATTTTCTTGACACTCATTAGAACCAAAGAAGTGGCTTGGACAAGCTACAAAATCTCTTCAATATTACAGAAAAAGTCCTGGTGAATGTGACTAACTACCACTAGATATGTTTGATGAACATGTTTTCCCTGCAGTTATAGTACATTACAGAAGAAATTAAAAAAGCTGAAGAGTGTATATAAACCCAAAACCAAACATGTATTATCAGGGCTGCTGTTAGAAATCGCGGGGCCCCATACAGACTACCTGGCAGGGCCCCCCCAAGAAAATATTAAAGATATATTTAGCTAAAATTACAACAAAATCACTATTAGCAGACACAAATATAACATAACTCACATAATTCCTGCTAAATCTAAAAAAAAAAAAAAATATGTTAAATAAAAATGAAGATGAGATGAGAAAAATATACAGGCTGGGCAGTTGGAGCTCAGTGATCAGAGAGACAGAGAGAGAGAAACAAAATTACAAATAAACTCCTGAGTAGAGATAACATTAGAGCCAGTGCTGGGAGGGGGGCCCACACAGGGAGGGGGATTAGTGAAGGGACGACTGTCTCTTTCTCAACAGATAAAAGCTGAAAGCAGGGAGAGGGACAGATCAGATTCAGGTGCTGGAGGAAGATTTCTGTATTTGTTGTCCATCACTAATCCCCCTCTCTGTGAGGGCCCCCCTGTGTGCTCGGGCCCCCTACAAGAGGGCTGGTGGTCCCCCCCTATCAGCGGCCCTGTGTATTATATCAGGGGTTACCAAGGTTGTGGCTGCATTCATTTTACATTTTTAGGCTTTTTCCTTTATTTTCACCCGGTGATCCGACCAGCAAAACTATTCCTGTCTTAGACTGGCTCCAAGAGGAGAAAAAAATCACCCAAATCCAATCGCTGTCCAAATCTTGCAGACTTTGCCTTCATAACCTCTCCAAAATATGCCCCTTTCTAACCCTTGAAACCACTAACCAACTTATTCACTCCCTTGTTATCTCTCGCCTTGACTATTGTAACTCTCTCCTCATTGGTCTACCTCTCCACAAGCGATCCCCTCTTCAGTCTGTCATGAATGCCGCTGCCAGACTCATCCGCCTTACTAACCATTCGGTGTCCACCACCCCTCTCTACCAATCTCTTCACTGGCTTCCCATTGTCCAAAGAATAAAATTCAAAACCTTAACAATAATATACAAAGCCATTTAAAACTCTGCCCCGAGCTATATCACCAATCGTCTCCAAATATCACCCAAACCATAATCTCCGCTCCTCCCAAGCCGCCCTGCTCTCTAGCTACCTTGTCTCCTCCTCCCAGGACTTCTCCAGAGCCTCTCCTATCCTCTGGAACTCTCTTCCCCAATGTGTCCAGTTATCTCCTACTCTGTCCACTTTTAGGTGATCCCTGAAAACTCATCTCTACAGGGAGGCCTATCCTGCCTTCAGCTAACAACCGAATCTTCTACTTCCCTCATCTGTTCATCCCTCACAGTTACTACCTTTTTGTTTCATCAGCCCCTTCCTATTAGATTTTAAGCTCGCAGGAGCAGGGTCCTCCTAATTAGGGATGCACCGAAATGAAATTCTTGGCCGAAGCCGAAGCCGAATAATAATGAAATGCTTGGCCGAAGGCCGAATACCGAACGCAGTGTTTCGCATTTTTTCCATTTATTTTGCCAATTTTTAGGGGGCACGCTGATGGGCACATTTTATGTTAGGGGGCACGCTGATGGGCACATTTTATGTTAGGGGGCACACTAATGGGCACATTTTATGTTAGGGGGCACTCTGATGGGCACATTTTATGTTAGGGGGCACTCTGATGGGCACATTTTATGTTAGGGGGCACTCTGATGGGCACATTTTATGTTAGGGGGCACGCTGATGGGCACATTTTATGTTAAGGGGCACTCTGATGGGCAAATTTTATGTTAGGGGGCACTCTGATGGGCACATTTTATGTTAGGGGGCACGCTGATGGGCACATTTTATGTTAGGGGGCACGCTGATGGGCACATTTTATGTTAGGGGGCACTCTGATGGGCAAAACAAAACATTTAAATCAGCATTGCTCTTAACATAAAATATGCCCATTAGCGTGCCCCTTAACATAAAATATGCCCATCAGAGTGCCCCTTAACATAAAATATGCTCATCAGCATGTCCCTTAGCATAAAATAAGGGGCACGCTGATGGCCACATTTTATGTCAAGGGAGCACTCTGTTGGGCACATTTTTTTTCTTTTTTTTTTTTAAGGGGTACTTTATAGGGCACTCTAATGAGTATGGCAAGTGGCAACATATGGCAAAATATGCCAGTCTGCACACTAATGCTTGTGCAGCTACCGTATTCTCCCCCAAATGTGCTCCACATACCTGAACTGCAGCCAGGTCAGAGCCAAAAGCCACGAACAGGGGGGCGGGGCGTGCACATAGTGTCACGCTCGCTGGACCTAGTGTGAAGGAGCCGCAGTCAGGAGCAGGGGGCGGGACGCGCGCGTGACGTCACACCCCCTACTCGCGGCCGGACAGGACACCGGCGGCGTGTGAGCAGGGAGCCGGGAGCCGCAATGAGGAAGGGTACTGAAGGACTCCTAGGTAGCGGGCTCGCGGTCCGGGGCGGAAGCATCGCGCGGGCCGCCATTTAGTGACCGCCGCTTACATTGTTCGGCACAAATTTATTCGGCCTTTTTACTTATTCGGCCGAACACCGAAAGTGCTATTTTTTCTATTTTCGGCCGAATAATGTTCGGCCGCCGAACATTCGGTGCATCCCTACTCCTAACCTTTTTGGTTTGAATTGTATTTTTGTCTCCCTTTATACTGTAAAGCGCTGCTGTAAAATATTAAATCTTCCGGAGGTCAAGAGGCTAATTCAGAGATTAAAAATATCACCATCTGTTTTTAAATCGACCAGCTGTTTTAAACAAGGGCAACTTGTCTTTTGTCATAGGTTGCTATGGGGTAATTAGCAGCGCTCCTCTTGACAGTTTTGAGTTTGACTGTCTGTTGGTTAAGTCACTTTTCAGTTGACACAGCCTGTTACAAAATGTATACAAATGTATACAAAATGTTACAAAATGTATTATTGCTACTAGATTGCCAAGAAAGGGTTTGAGTCTAGGTATTTTAGTAGGAACACAGCACACAATCTGAACCAAATCTTACAAAAAACCCTGCCAAATTTCAGCAGTGGATTGGTGTCAGGCATTTGTGATCTAAAAATCTGTAGCTTCAATGTCCTGCCAGGTGACTGTTTACCATACAGTGTCATTCTGAAAAGCTGTACCTACATCAGGGCATAGAACTGAGAGTAGTCCAACTGAAGTCACAGAAATAGATGCGCAGTCTGACATTGTACTAACACCCTTCAATGTCATATTTCTACTTTACAGCAGTTGTGCAAGGTGTTATGGCGCTTTTCCACTGCATGGAACCGTACCGGTTCGGCACGCTTTTGTACTTTTCCACTGCGGTACCGCATGGTATAGGGTCGGAACGGTTCGGTACGGTACGGTATGGTACAGCTCTGAAAAAACAGTACCTACTCGATTGTGGTTCCAACAGGTACCAAACTGGTACCATATCCCACAATCCTTTGCATGCAGTCACTACTAGCCACTGATTGGTCAGAGAATCACACCCACCCCATTGTTATCCCACCCACTTAACTTTAGTACTACTTTAGTGGAAAAGCAAACCTATACCGTACCGTACCGAACCGTTCCGACACTATACCATGCGGTACCGCAGTGGAAAAGCAAACCGGGCCAAGCAGGGCCGAGTAGAGCCGAGCCGGTACTAGCCGGTACTTGCAGTGGAAAAGTGCCATAAATGTGACTGTGTATTCCAATAGGCACGGGAGTTAAGCCAGGAAACACAGATCAAAATTTGGCCAGTTCAGCAAGGACCAGAGAATTTTTGATCTATGTATGGACAGTTTAATTGTACAGAAGTCGATCTACTGATCAGCTTCTGTATAACCACATATAAATCTGACAGGGTGGTTGTACAGAAGTCAGTTTCAACTTATTGGCTGAATGGAAAAAAAAAAGATTAATGCTTGGGCTGCTTTAGACTCAACCACCTTCTCTGCAATGTAAATCTATTTGAGTACACTTGTAATGAGAGGTGTGGCCATTACTTAGCATTGCCAAAAGAGAGCATTGAACAGGTTAACCACTTGCCGACCGCCGCACGACTATCTACGTCGGCGGTCAGCCTCTCACAAGCTAGTGACGTAGGGCTACGTCACTAGCTTGTGAGGGTCTAGGGAGCGAGCGCGCGCCGCTGGAGGTGCGCTCCCGCGTGGTCACGGACCCCCCCGCGCGTGTGACCGGCGGACCCGATGTCCGCCGGTCACTCTGCAATCGGCGGGGGAGAGGGAGAAAGTCAGGCGGCTTGTGTAAACAAGCTGCCTGTCATTCTCCCCTGTGTATGAATGATGATCATACGGTTCTACTATGTAGAACCGTTGATCACTCTTCATACATCTGAAGCCACAGCCAATCACAGTAGAAAGCACGCCCCTAGGGACACACATAGCCCCTCCCTTTAAAAAAAAGTTAACCCCTTCACTGCCAGTGTATTTTTACAGTAACAGTGCATATGTATAGCACTGAGTACTGTAGAAATGTCACTGGTAACCCCAAAAGTGTCAAAAATGTCAGTCAAGGGTCAGATCTGTCCGCCGCAATGTCGCAGTACCGCAAAAAAAACCGCAGATCGCCGCCATTACGCGTTAAAAAAAAAAACAACAAAAATGACAGAAATCTTTCCCTTTGTTAGTAAACGTGATAACTTTTGCGTAACCAATAATAATACACTTTTTGCGATTTTTTTTAACAAACATAGATAGCATAAAACAAATTGGCCAAAAATGTTAAAAAATTTTGATTTTTACATTTTTTTGGGGGGAATTTCATATAAAAATATGTGAAAAATATTGCTATTTTTGCAAAATTGACGCTCTTTTTTTGTTTATAGCGCGTGATCAAAAAATCGCACAGGTGATCAAATACCATCAAAAGAAAGCTCTGTTTGTGGGAAAAAAAGGACGTCAAATTCGTTTAGGTACAGCGTCGCACGACCGCGCAATTGTCCGGTAAAGTCATGCAGTGACGAATCGCAAAATACCCCCTGGTCGTTTAGCAGCCAAATCCTCCGGGGCTTAAGTGGTTAAGCAGAAGCAGCATTTTTACTGAAGATATAAAGTACTTTTCAAGCGGAAAAGGCGGTCTTAAATCATAACATGAAGTGGCACTAGACTTTAAGGAGATAAAATGGTGAGAGACTTCAGCTAAACTTTAATGGCTGGAGCTCTACGTTGAAGTAAATATAATGTATGTATGTGTCATAACATAAAATAATACATATAACCTTGGTAAAAGAATTAAGTGAATAAATCTTACTCTTCAGTAGAAAGAATCATTGAATATCCGTATAAATTGTGGACGTCATAATGATTGCCCCAGGTTTGCTTCGCATCCATGCAGAGTGTCTTGGAATACATTACTTTGTCCAGAATTGCTTTATGGGAAATAAAAAGATATTTTTTGTGAACAATAATTCAGTGCACTTAATGTTTGTCTAATTTCTACAAAGATTGTTTTCTTGGTGGAAGGAGTTACAAATGTGCTATTTCTTTGATACAGTGCCATGTAGCTTTCACAAATGCTGTTTAATGAACACCACAGTTCACAGCGATCAATAAGTCAAGCTACAAACAAACTCCGCCATTAACCTTTACGGCCACTATTAAAATATTTTGGAAACACTTGTGCTGTGACAGATGTTACGGAACAGGGCACCCCTGAGCAGGTACCTCCGTTGACAGATGCTCCTAGTGCTTCCCGAGGGCTCCAAGCACTCCACCAGACACCGTAAGCACTTCAGACTCCACGAACCGCCGCAGCTTTGTTGGGGTCTTGGCATCTCCTACTTACCCTGGACCAACAACAAGGCTCCAGGTTCCTGTGGGTGAACCTCTCTTTCCCCAGAGAGTGCAGCACGAACAAGCTCTTACACAAGCTCTTACAAGAGCTTAGTGATTCTCTAAGGGAAATGGAAGACCATAGCAATCCCTGCAGCAGATTCCCCCAATAACGAGACAAAGCCCCGAGATGAGGGTAAAACAGGAACAACATTTATTGGAAGAACACAGCACACTTTTGTACAGAAATTGGAACATCCTTCCCCCAACAACTGCTTTCCCATTGGTCAATTGTAAAGTACTTGCAGTTCCCAATAAGGTCCTCTCCAGCCCATGCAAATGAGGGCTTGAAAATGAGTCAACAGTGATTGGTCAGATAGCTTTGACCAATGCAAGGAGACAGAAGCCCCAGGGGGCAATCAATGTACACAATAGTCAGACACAGAACAATGGTTCCCTAACGAGCCCTCAATACACATTACTCTGAGTGTCAATAACTCCCTTAGCAGACAACAGGTGCGGTCATTAGCACACCTGACAATAGGTGAATGGGGAGCCACCTTAGACAGTCTGTCTCCTCAGAACTTCCTGGGATGACCATATTAGGAGTGGACTTCCTGTGCCTTACAGTTTACAGGAAGAAGGTTTAGCTTCAAAGATAGAGGCAAGACTCCATTATCCACATGGGGACCCAAATACAGTATTATGCTTTAAAATATATAAAGTTACTTTTTATACATTAAACATAGACATGTTACATATCCCCAGATAGCTCAGGTCAGAGTGCACATTATTAGGTGAATGGCACTCAGACCCCACGAATACAGTTTAATCACCATGGAGCCAAAGTCTTTTAAAGCCTGGTCCATAGTCCAAAGGCAGCAGGCGGGCAACCAGGCTCCTCCAATGCAATGGGGCGAGATTGGTCTCGTCACAACAGAAAAAAGTGTTTCAGTTTAGATCATGTATAGCTGTTTTAAAATAAATTCCAATTTAAGAATGAAGATACATTCTAAGATCAGTTTAGATACTCAGGTTAACTGTTATTTTTGTGGTGAGATGTGAGAAGGTCATTTTATTTAAGCAAAATTAAACAAAGAAAGGACTAGTTATTAGTGTTGGTAGACAATAGAATGTGATTCTGACATTATTTTCACACTTGCTTTTTTTGGACACTATTTTCACATAGTCATTTATTACACATTTAGGTTTTGTCTAATGGTAACTAAATATGGTTTAAATGGATGACTGAAACTGACAGCCCTATAAAAAATATACCCAGTTTGGAAGATGCTTACATTTAGTGTTTAAGATATAGTTTCCGACTGTTCATGGCAATGGAAGGAGTAAAATAAAAAAATAAAAAAAAAGGAAAGACTGAATGTAAGAAGGTCTAAAACCCTCTGGGCCCTAAAAGTGGGTGTGTTAGTGGAGGATCAGGCTGCCAATATCCACTGTCGTGAACAAGTTTCATAGGTACTTGTGTGGGAGCTAGTAATTTAAGTCCGCAATGATCCAGATAAAATGTAGGTATATCGTGGAGTTGATTAAAGGAGTAGAAAATACAAATGTTGCCTTACCTTTTTAAATAAAGTGAAAATGTGTTCACTTTAAAGACCTGATTGTGTCCAAGGATATACATAAATAAATAAAACGGTATTTTGGGTGAATATTCAGCATATTCACTTATCTGAGTTAACATACAGGCATACCCCGTTTTACGTACACTCACTTTACGTACACTCGCGAGTACGGACATGCCCCGAGAGTGTACGTAAAGTGCCTCGCAAGTACGGACGTTCCGACATTCCCGCGCCGCGCAGCCGCAGTATACCCTGGAGTTGCGAGAGGCCAGGTTCCTGTACCAGACTACGCCCACAGACAGCTTGCCGCGCAGCCGCAGTATACCCTGGAGTTGCAAGAGGCCAGGTTCCTGCCCAGAATACGCCCACAGACAGCTCGCCGCGCAGCCGCAGTATACCCTGGAGTTGCAAGAGGCCAGGTTCCTGCCCAGAATACGCCCACAGACAGCTCGCCGCGCAGCTGCAGTATACCCTGGAGTTGCAAGAGGCCAGGTTCCTGCCCAGAATACGCCCACAGACAGCTCGCCGCGCAGCCGCAGTATACCCTGGAGTTGCAAGAGGCCAGGTTCCTGCCCAGAATACGCCCACAGACAGCTCGCCGCGCAGCCGCAGTATACCCTGGAGTTGCAAGAGGCCAGGTTCCTGCCCAGAATACGCCCACAGACAGCTCGCCGCGCAGCCGCAGTATACCCTGGAGTTGCGAGATATGCCCACAGACAGCATGGAGTTGACCACCAGCCATCCGTGAGTTGCCTGCCAGGTTACATAAGCCGAGCCCATAGAAGCCATTACCTCCATTACTTGTGCCAATGTTAAAAAGTTGGAAACAGCTGTTGTGTATTTGTGGCTCTATGTTCTAGGCTGTGCTATGATAAGGTGATCACTTTTTGAAAATCAAATTAAGGGAGACCCTACTGACTGCACCCAGTTTTTTTTTGGGGGGGTGGGGTAGGTTTGAGCAGAGGGGCTTCTTTAATGGCAGTATGTGAAGTGCACCACGCCAACAGTTGGGTGTGGCCAAACTGGAAGGGGCTTAAATAGGTATAGTTTGATAACACCTAAGCCTACTTTGCTCTGGGATGGGAGAGCAGGCCAAGGTGTGCACTGTGGGTCCCTGTCACAAGCAAGGGCAAGGCAAGTTTACAATTTTTTTTTTTTAATACTATTCTGTATTATGTTTATTTTAGTTATCAATGCATTATTTATATCAGTTATGCCTCTAAATGACTATTGGAATGTAGTACATGCATTGAGAAGTGAAAAAAGGTATTGCTTCACTTTAAATACATTTTCATTTTACATACATGCTCCGGTCCCATTGCGTACTTAAAAGTGGGGTATGCCTGTATATGAACATTCTCTAGTCCTTTTGTAATCAAATATTCAAAATATTCAAATTATTTGATGCAGATGTAGTCTCACACATTTTTCTATGTTTAAGTATGTTAAGTAGTAATTTAAAAGGAAATAACTTTAAAATTGACCTGTGCACAAGCCTAAGGTGACACTAAATCCTTATTTGCCAAAAATAATTCAAAAACATCCACTTCATAGCTACTTGCCCTGAAATTGCATTGCTATCGATTTTGCCCAGGCCATTGCATTTCCAAAAAAGTTGGCTATTGAAGTACTTCCTCTCCACAGCCAGACAAGTTTTATCTACCTTCTGGGGGTCCCCCAATATACCTCTCTCTATCAGTATTGGTATTTGTGGTTAACAACCACACAAAGAATGGAGGAGTTTTTGACAATGGATTCTGATTCTTACAATAAATTCATAACCCTTTGGTTAGTGTGGATCCATTTTGCTACTGCTGACACCTTAAGGACTATAGTCTCCACCCAAATGGCTCCCTCCTTCTCCTCTACTGTTATTCTATTCCCCTGCGGTTGAATGATAGAAAACCCTTAGTGGTTGCACATGTTAATCACAGATTGATCTCCTCCCCAAACTCACTTATCTATGTCTTTATGGACCTTGTTTGTGCACTGGTGCCCAGTCATGTTGGAACAGGAAGGGGCCATCCCCAAATTGTTCCCACAAAGTTGGGAGCATGAAATTGTCCAAAATGTCTTGGTATGCTGACGCCCTGACAGTTCCCTTCACTGGAACTAAGGGGCCAAGTCCAATCAGATGGTATCCACCCAGGCATCCTAAAATAATTGAGCTCTGTATTTCAAAGCCTTTGTTTCTAATTTTTATGGACTCGTTAAGGACTGGAATAGTACCACTGGATTGGCGTAGGGACAATGTGGTGCCTATATTTAAAAAGGGATCAAAGTCTTTCCCAAGTAACTATAGACCTGTTAGTTTAACTTCTATAGTCGGGAAGATACTGGAGAGTTTAATAAAAGACCACATAGATGAGTTCTTGCTGGAAAAAAATATTTTAAGCAACACACAGCATGGATTCATGAAAGACAGAAGTCAAACAAACCTGATTTCTTTGTATGAGGAGGTAAGTAAAACCTTGGACAGAGGGGTGGCTGTGGATGTGGTATACTTGGACAGAGGGGTGGCTGTAGACGTGGTATACTTGGACAGAGGGGTGGCTGTGGACGTGGTATACTTGGACAGAGGGGAGGCTGTGGACGTGGTATACTTGGACAGAGGGGGGGCTGTGGACGTGGTATACTTGGACAGAGGGGAGGCTGTGGACATGGTATACTTGGACAGAGGGGAGGCTGTGGACGTGGTATACTTGGACAGAGGGGAGGCTGTGGACGTGGTATACTTGGACAGAGGGGAGGCTGTGGACGTGGTATACTTGGACAGAGGGGGGGCTGTGGACGTGGTATACTTGGACAGAGGGGAGGCTGTGGACGTGGTATACTTGGACAGAGGGGAGGCTGTGGACGTGGTATACTTGGACAGAGGGGAGGCTGTGGACGTGGTATACTTGGACAGAGGGGAGGCTGTGGACGTGGTATACTTGGACAGAGGGGTGGCTGTGGACGTGGTATACTTGGACAGAGGGGAGGCTGTGGACGTGGTATACTTGGACAGAGGGGAGGCTGTGGACGTGGTATACTTGGACAGAGGGGAGGCTGTGGACGTGGTATACTTGGACAGAGGGGTGGCTGTGGACGTGGTATACTTGGACAGAGTGGAGGCTGTGGACGTGGTATACTTGGACAGAGGGGAGGCTGTGGACGTGGTATACTTGGACAGAGGGGTGGCTGTGGACGTGGTATACTTGGACAGAGGGGTGGCTGTGGACGTGGTATACTTGGACAGAGGGGTGGCTGTGGATGTGGTATACTTGGACAGAGGGGTGGCTGTGGATGTGGTATACTTGGACAGAGGGGTGGCTGTAGACGTGGTATACTTGGACAGAGGGGTGGCTGTGGACGTGGTATACTTGGACAGAGGGGAGGCTGTGGACGTGGTATACTTGGACAGAGGGGTGGCTGTGGACGTGGTATACTTGGACAGAGGGGTGGCTGTGGACGTGGTATACTTGGACAGAGGGGTGGCTGTGGATGTGGTATACTTGGACAGAGGGGTGGCTGTGGATGTGGTATACTTGGACAGAGGGGTGGCTGTAGACGTGGTATACTTGGACAGAGGGGTGGCTGTGGACGTGGTATACTTGGACAGAGGGGAGGCTGTGGACGTGGTATACTTGGACAGAGGGGGGGCTGTGGACGTGGTATACTTGGACAGAGGGGAGGCTGTGGACATGGTATACTTGGACAGAGGGGAGGCTGTGGACGTGGTATACTTGGACAGAGGGGAGGCTGTGGACGTGGTATACTTGGACAGAGGGGAGGCTGTGGACGTGGTATACTTGGACAGAGGGGGGGCTGTGGACGTGGTATACTTGGACAGAGGGGAGGCTGTGGACGTGGTATACTTGGACAGAGGGGAGGCTGTGGACGTGGTATACTTGGACAGAGGGGAGGCTGTGGACGTGGTATACTTGGACAGAGGGGAGGCTGTGGACGTGGTATACTTGGACAGAGGGGTGGCTGTGGACGTGGTATACTTGGACAGAGGGGAGGCTGTGGACGTGGTATACTTGGACAGAGGGGAGGCTGTGGACGTGGTATACTTGGACAGAGGGGAGGCTGTGGACGTGGTATACTTGGACAGAGTGGAGGCTGTGGACGTGGTATACTTGGACAGAGGGGAGGCTGTGGACGTGGTATACTTGGACAGAGGGGTGGCTGTGGACGTGGTATACTTGGACAGAGGGGTGGCTGTGGACGTGGTATACTTGGACAGAGGGGTGGCTGTGGATGTGGTATACTTGGACAGAGGGGTGGCTGTGGACGTGGTATACTTGGACAGAGGGGTGGCTGTGGACGTGGTATACTTGGACAGAGGGGTGGCTGTGGAGGTGGTATACTTGGACAGAGGGGTGTCTGTGAACGTAGTATACTTGGACAGAGTGGAGGCTGTGGACGTGGTATACTTGGACAGAGGGGAGGCTGTGGACGTGGTATACTTGGACAGAGGGGTGGCTGTGGACGTGGTATACTTGGACAGAGGGGTGGCTGTGGACGTGGTATACTTGGACAGAGGGGTGGCTGTGGATGTGGTATACTTGGACAGAGGGGTGGCTGTGGACGTGGTATACTTGGACAGAGGGGTGGCTGTGGACGTGGTATACTTGGACAGAGGGGTGGCTGTGGAGGTGGTATACTTGGACAGAGGGGTGTCTGTGAACGTAGTATACTTGGACAGAGTGGAGGCTGTGGACGTGGTATACTTGGACAGAGGGGAGGCTGTGGACGTGGTATACTTGGACAGAGGGGTGGCTGTGGACATAGTATACTTGGACAGAGGGGTGGCTGTGGACGTGGTATACTTGGATTTTGCAAAAGCGTTTGACACAGTTCCCCACACACAGCTAATGTGTAAGGTAAAGTCTACTGGCTTGGAAAGATCAGTTTGCAAATGGATAGAAAATTGGCTAAAAAATAGAACTCAGAGAGTAGTGGTTAATGATTCTTACTCTAAATGGTCTAATGTTATCAGTGGGGTACCCCAAGGTTCAGCGTTGGGACTCTTACTTTTTAATATCTTTATAAATGATATCGGGTCTGGGATTAAAAGTACTATTTAAGTCTTTGCAGATGACACCAAGCTTTGCAGTGGAATAACTTCCTTACAGGATGTCTCCAACTTACAAACTGATCTCAATGCACTGTTTTATTGGGCAACTATGTGGCAAATGAGGTTTAATGTTGATAAATGTAAAGTTATGCACTTGGGGGCTAAGAATATGCATGCATCATACATACTAGGGAGAGTAGAACTGGGGGAATCCATAGCGGAGAAGGATCTAAGTGTTCTGGTAGATCATAAGCTTAATAATAGCATGCAATGCCAAGCTGCGGTTTCCAAAGCAAGCAAAGTCCTTTCTTGTATTAACAGAAGCATGGACTCCAGAGAGAGAGATGAGAGAGAGAGATATAATTTTGCCCCTGTACAAATCATTAGTAAGACCTCACCCGGAATATGCAGTTCAGTTTTGGGCACCAGTTCTTAAAAAGGATATCAGGGAACTGGAGAAAGTGCAGAGAAGGGCAACCAAACTGATAAGAGGCATGGAGGAGCTCATCTATGAGAAAAGATTAGAGGAACTGAATTTATTCTCTCTTGAGAAGAGGAGATTAAGGGGGGATTTGATCAACAAGTATAAATACATGAGGGGGAATGTGATCACCGTGTATAAATAGATAAGGGGTCCATATAGTTAACTTGGTGTTGAGTTGTTCACTTTAAGGTCATCACAGAGAACAGGGGCACTCTTTACGTCTAGAGGAAAACATATTTTGTCTCCAAATACGGAAAGGTTTCTTCACTGTAAGAGCTGCGAAAATGTGAAATAGACTCCCTCCAGAGGTGGTTCTGGCTAGCTCACTAGATTGCTTTAAAAACAGGCATGGGTTCTTTCCTGGATGGACTTAATATAAGTGCGTACTAATATTTATAGGTAAAGTTGATCCAGGGAATATCAGATTGCCTCTCTGTTGATCCAATCCTGCTGTAGCAAATTGGATCATGCTTTGCTGGGGTTTTTTTCACCTTCCTCTGGATCAACTGCGGGTATAGAATTGTGTATATGGGATTGTATGGTTGGGGAGGGTATAGGATTGTGTATATGGGATTGTATGGTTGGGGAGGGTATAGGATTGTGTATATGGGATTGTATGGTTGGGGAGGGTATAGGATTGTGTATATGGGATTGTATGGTTGGGGAGGGTATAGGATTGTGTATATGGGATTGTATGGTTGGGGAGGGTATAGGATTGTGTATATGGGATTGTATGGTTGGGGAGGGTATAGGATTGTGTATATGGGATTGTGTGGTTGGGGAGGGTATAGGATTGTGTATATGGGATTGTATGGTTGGGGAGGGTATAGGATTGTGTATATGGGATTGTATGGTTGGGACGGGTATAGGATTGTGTATATGGGATTGTGTGGTTGGGGAGGGTATAGGATTGTGTATATGGGATTGTATGGTTGGGGAGGGTATAGGATTGTGTATATGGGATTGTATGGTTGGGGTGGGTATAGGATTGTGTATATGGGATTGTATGGTTGGGGAGGGTATAGGATTGTGTATATGGGATTGTATGGTTGGGGAGGGTATAGGATTGTGTATATGGGATTGTATGGTTGGGGAGGGTATAGGATTGTGTATAGGGGATTGTATGGTTGGGGAGGGTATAGGATTGTGTATATGGGATTGTATGGTTGGGGAGGGTATAGGATTGTGTATAGGGGATTGTATGGTTGGGGAGGGTATAGGATTGTGTATATGGGATTGTATGGTTGGGGAGGGTATAGGATTGTGTATATGGGATTGTATGGTTGGGGAGGGTATAGGATTGTGTATATGGGATTGTATGGTTGGGGAGGGTATAGGATTGTGTATAGGGGATTGTATGGTTGGGGAGGGTATAGGATTGTGTATATGGGATTGTATGGTTGGGGAGGGTATAGGATTGTGTATATGGGATTGTATGGTTGGGGAGGGTATAGGATTGTGTATAGGGGATTGTATGGTTGGGGAGGGTATAGGATTGTGTATATGGGATTGTATGGTTGGGGAGGGTATAGGATTGTGTATATGGGATTGTATGGTTGGGGAGGGTATAGGATTGTGTATATGGGATTGTATGGTTGGGGAGGGTATAGGATTGTGTATATGGGATTGTATGGTTGGGGAGGGTATAGGATTGTGTATAGGGGATTGTATGGTTGGGGAGGGTATAGGATTGTGTATATGGGATTGTATGGTTGGGGAGGGTATAGGATTGTGTATATGGGATTGTATGGTTGGGGAGGGTATAGGATTGTGTATATGGGGATTGTATGGTTGGGGAGGGTATAGGATTGTGTATATGGGATTGTATGGTTGGGGAGGGTATAGGATTGTGTATATGGGATTGTATGGTTGGGGAGGGTATAGGATTGTGTATATGGGATTGTATGGTTGGGGAGGGTATAGGATTGTGTATATGGGATTGTATGGTTGGGGAGGGTATAGGATTGTGTATATGGGATTGTATGGTTGGGGAGGGTATAGGATTGTGTATATGGGATTGTATGGTTGGGGAGGGTATAGGATTGTGTATATGGGATTGTATGGTTGGGGAGGGTATAGGATTGTGTATATGGGATTGTATGGTTGAGGCGGGTATAGGATTGTGTATATGGGATTGTATGGTTGGGGAGGGTATAGGATTGTGTATATGGGATTGTATGGTTGGGGAGGGTATAGGATTGTGTATATGGGATTGTATGGTTGGGGAGGGTATAGGATTGTGTATATGGGATTGTATGGTTGGGGCGGGTATAGGATTGTGTATATGGGATTGTATGGTTGGGGAGGGTATAGGATTGTGTATATGGGATTGTATGGTTGGGGAGGGTATAGGATTGTGTATATGGGATTGTATGGTTGGGGAGGGTATAGGATTGTGTATATGGGATTGTATGGTTGGGAGGGTATAGGATTGTGTATATGGGATTGTATGGTTGGGGAGGGTATAGGATTGTGTATATGGGATTGTATGGTTGGGGCGGGTATAGGATTGTGTATATGGGATTGTATGGTTGGGGAGGGTATAGGATTGTGTATATGGGATTGTATGGTTGGGCGGGTATAGGATTGTGTATATGGGGATTGTATGGTTGGGGAGGGTATAGGATTGTGTATATGGGATTGTATGGTTGGGGAGGGTATAGGATTGTGTATATGGGATTGTATGGTTGGGGAGGGTATAGGATTGTGTATATGGGATTGTATGGTTGGGGAGGGTATAGGATTGTGTATATGGGATTGTATGGTTGGGGAGGGTATAGGATTGTGTATATGGGATTGTATGGTTGGGGAGGGTATAGGATTGTGTATATGGGATTGTATGGTTGGGGAGGGTATAGGATTGTGTATATGGGATTGTATGGTTGGGGGAGGGATAGGATTGTGTATATGGGATTGTATGGTTGGGGGAGGGTATAGGATTGTGTATATGGGCTTGTATGGTGGGGAGGGTATAGGATTGTGTTATGGGATTGTATGTGGTGGGGGGATAGAGTGGTGAGGTGGGGGGGGCGGGGGGAGTGGGTGGGCGGGTGTGGAGTAGCACGGTGCTACGAATGGTAGGGGGAGGGTATAGGATTGTGTATATGGGATTGTATGGTTGGGGTGGGTATAGGATTGTGTATATGGGATTGTATGGTTGGGGTGGGTATAGGATTGTGTATATGGGATTGTATGGTTGGGGAGGGTATAGGATTGTGTATATGGGATTGTATGGTTGGGGTGGGTATAGGATTGTGTATATGGGATTGTATGGTTGGGGAGGGTATAGGATTGTGTATATGGGATTGTATGGTTGGGGAGGGTATAGGATTGTGTATATGGGATTGTATGGTTGGGGAGGGTATAGGATTGTGTATATGGGATTGTATGGTTGGGGAGGGTATAGGATTGTGTATATGGGATTGTATGGTTGGGGAGGGTATAGGATTGTGTATATGGGATTGTATGGTTGGGGAGGGTATAGGATTGTGTATATGGGATTGTATGGTTGGGGAGGGTATAGGATTGTGTATATGGGATTGTATGGTTGGGGTGGGTATAGGATTGTGTATATGGGATTGTATGGTTGGGGAGGGTATAGGATTGTGTATATGGGATTGTATGGTTGGGGTGGGTATAGGATTGTGTATATGGGATTGTATGGTTGGGGTGGGTATAGGATTGTGTATATGGGATTGTATGGTTGGGGTGGGCCT
>NC_138770.1:34740922-34765922 GCF_965119305.1 Pelophylax lessonae
TCACTGTAAGAGCTGCGAAAATGTGAAATAGACTCCCTCCAGAGGTGGTTCTGGCTAGCTCACTAGATTGCTTTAAAAACAGGCATGGGTTCTTTCCTGGATGGACTTAATATAAGTGCGTACTAATATTTATAGGTAAAGTTGATCCAGGGAATATCAGATTGCCTCTCTGTTGATCCAATCCTGCTGTAGCAAATTGGATCATGCTTTGCTGGGGTTTTTTTCACCTTCCTCTGGATCAACTGCGGGTATAGAATTGTGTATATGGGATTGTATGGTTGGGGAGGGTATAGGATTGTGTATATGGGATTGTATGGTTGGGGAGGGTATAGGATTGTGTATATGGGATTGTATGGTTGGGGAGGGTATAGGATTGTGTATATGGGATTGTATGGTTGGGGAGGGTATAGGATTGTGTATATGGGATTGTATGGTTGGGGAGGGTATAGGATTGTGTATATGGGATTGTATGGTTGGGGAGGGTATAGGATTGTGTATATGGGATTGTGTGGTTGGGGAGGGTATAGGATTGTGTATATGGGATTGTATGGTTGGGGAGGGTATAGGATTGTGTATATGGGATTGTATGGTTGGGACGGGTATAGGATTGTGTATATGGGATTGTGTGGTTGGGGAGGGTATAGGATTGTGTATATGGGATTGTATGGTTGGGGAGGGTATAGGATTGTGTATATGGGATTGTATGGTTGGGGTGGGTATAGGATTGTGTATATGGGATTGTATGGTTGGGGAGGGTATAGGATTGTGTATATGGGATTGTATGGTTGGGGAGGGTATAGGATTGTGTATATGGGATTGTATGGTTGGGGAGGGTATAGGATTGTGTATAGGGGATTGTATGGTTGGGGAGGGTATAGGATTGTGTATATGGGATTGTATGGTTGGGGAGGGTATAGGATTGTGTATAGGGGATTGTATGGTTGGGGAGGGTATAGGATTGTGTATATGGGATTGTATGGTTGGGGAGGGTATAGGATTGTGTATATGGGATTGTATGGTTGGGGAGGGTATAGGATTGTGTATATGGGATTGTATGGTTGGGGAGGGTATAGGATTGTGTATAGGGGATTGTATGGTTGGGGAGGGTATAGGATTGTGTATATGGGATTGTATGGTTGGGGAGGGTATAGGATTGTGTATATGGGATTGTATGGTTGGGGAGGGTATAGGATTGTGTATAGGGGATTGTATGGTTGGGGAGGGTATAGGATTGTGTATATGGGATTGTATGGTTGGGGAGGGTATAGGATTGTGTATATGGGATTGTATGGTTGGGGAGGGTATAGGATTGTGTATATGGGATTGTATGGTTGGGGAGGGTATAGGATTGTGTATATGGGATTGTATGGTTGGGGAGGGTATAGGATTGTGTATAGGGGATTGTATGGTTGGGGCGGTATAGGATTGTGTATAGGGGATTGTATGGTTGGGGCGGGTATAGGATTGTGTATATGGGATTGTATGGTTGGGGAGGGTATAGGATTGTGTATATGGGATTGTATGGTTGGGGAGGGTATAGGATTGTGTATATGGGATTGTATGGTTGGGGAGGGTATAGGATTGTGTATATGGGATTGTATGGTTGGGGAGGGTATAGGATTGTGTATATGGGATTGTATGGTTGGGGAGGGTATAGGATTGTGTATATGGGATTGTATGGTTGGGGCGGGTATAGTATTGTGTATATGGGATTGTATGGTTGGGGAGGGTATAGGATTGTGTATATGGGATTGTATGGTTGGGGAGGGTATAGGATTGTGTATATGGGATTGTATGGTTGGGGAGGGTATAGGATTGTGTATATGGGATTGTATGGTTGAGGCGGGTATAGGATTGTGTATATGGGATTGTATGGTTGGGGAGGGTATAGGATTGTGTATATGGGATTGTATGGTTGGGGAGGGTATAGGATTGTGTATATGGGATTGTATGGTTGGGGAGGGTATAGGATTGTGTATATGGGATTGTATGGTTGAGGCGGGTATAGGATTGTGTATATGGGATTGTATGGTTGGGGAGGGTATAGGATTGTGTATATGGGATTGTATGGTTGAGGCGGGTATAGGATTGTGTATATGGGATTGTATGGTTGGGGAGGGTATAGGATTGTGTATATGGGATTGTATGGTTGGGGTGGGTATAGGATTGTGTATATGGGATTGTATGGTTGGGGTGGGTATAGGATGGTGTATATGGGATTGTATGGTTGGGGAGGGTATAGGATTGTGTATATGGGATTGTATGGTTGGGGAGGGTATAGGATTGTGTATATGGGATTGTATGGTTGGGGAGGGTATAGGATTGTGTATATGGGATTGTATGGTTGGGGAGGGTATAGGATTGTGTATATGGGATTGTATGGTTGGGGAGGGTATAGGATTGTGTATATGGGATTGTATGGTTGGGGCGGGTATAGGATTGTGTATATGGGATTGTATGGTTGGGGAGGGTATAGGATTGTGTATATGGGATTGTATGGTTGGGGTGGGTATAGGATTGTGTATATGGGATTGTATGGTTGGGGCGGGTATAGGATTGTGTATATGGGATTGTATGGTTGGGGAGGGTATAGGATTGTGTATATGGGATTGTATGGTTGGGGAGGGTATAGGATTGTGTATATGGGATTGTATGGTTGGGGAGGGTATAGGATTGTGTATATGGGATTGTATGGTTGGGGAGGGTATAGGATTGTGTATTGGGATTGTATGGTTGGGGTGGGTATAGGATTGTGTATATGGGATTGTATGGTTGGGGCGGGTATAGGATTGTGTATATGGGATTGTATGGTTGGGGAGGGTATAGGATTGTGTATATGGGATTGTATGGTTGGGGTGGGTATAGGATTGTGTATATGGGATTGTATGGTTGGGGTGGGTATAGGATGGTGTATATGGGATTGTATGGTTGGGGAGGGTATAGGATTGTGTATATGGGATTGTATGGTTGGGGTGGGTATAGGATTGTGTATATGGGATTGTATGGTTGGGGTGGGTATAGGATGGTGTATATGGGATTGTATGGTTGGGGAGGGTATAGGATTGTGTATATGGGATTGTATGGTTGGGGAGGGTATAGGATTGTGTATATGGGATTGTATGGTTGGGGAGGGTATAGGATTGTGTATATGGGATTGTATGGTTGGGAGGGTATAGGATTGTGTATATGGGATTGTATGGTTGGGGTGGGTATAGGATGGTGTATATGGGATTGTATGGTTGGGGAGGGTATAGGATTGTGTATATGGGATTGTATGGTTGGGGTGGGTATAGGATTGTGTATATGGGATTGTATGGTTGGGGTGGGTATAGGATGGTGTATATGGGATTGTATGGTTGGGGAGGGTATAGGATTGTGTATATGGGATTGTATGGTTGGGGTGGGTATAGGATTGTGTATATGGGATTGTATGGTTGGGGTGGGTATAGGATTGTGTATATGGGATTGTATGGTTGGGGAGGGTATATGATTGGGTATATGGGATTGTATGGTTGGGGAGGGTATAGGATTGTGTATATGGGATTGTATGGTTGGGGTGGGTATAGGATGGTGTATATGGGATTGTATGGTTGGGGAGGGTATAGGATTGTGTATATGGGATTGTATGGTTGGGGTGGGTATAGGATTGTGTATATGGGATTGTATGGTTGGGGTGGGTATAGGATGGTGTATATGGGATTGTATGGTTGGGGAGGGTATAGGATTGTGTATATGGGATTGTATGGTTGGGGAGGGTATAGGATTGTGTATATGGGATTGTATGGTTGGGGAGGGTATAGGATTGTGTATATGGGATTGTATGGTTGGGGGAGGGTATAGGATTGTGTATATGGGATTGTATGGTTGGGGAGGGTATAGGATTGTGTATATGGGATTGTATGGTTGGGGGAGGGTATAGGATTGTGTATATGGGATTGTATGGTTGGGGCGGGTATAGTATTGTGTATATGGGGATTGTATGGTTGGGGAGGGTATAGGATTGTGTATATGGGATTGTATGGTTGGGGGAGGGTATAGGATTGTGTATATGGGATTGTATGGTTGGGGAGGGTATAGGATTGTGTATATGGGATTGTATGGTTGAGGCGGGTATAGGATTGTGTATATGGGATTGTATGGTTGGGGAGGGTATAGGATTGTGTATATGGGATTGTATGGTTGGGGAGGGTATAGGATTGTGTATATGGGATTGTATGGTTGGGGAGGGTATAGGATTGTGTATATGGGATTGTATGGTTGGGGTGGGTATAGGATTGTGTATATGGGATTGTATGGTTGGGGAGGGTATAGGATTGTGTATATGGGATTGTATGGTTGGGGAGGGTATAGGATTGTGTATATGGGATTGTATGGTTGGGGAGGGTATAGGATTGTGTATATGGGATTGTATGGTTGGGGAGGGTATAGGATTGTGTATATGGGATTGTATGGTTGGGGAGGGTATAGGATTGTGTATATGGGATTGTATGGTTGGGAGGGTATAGGATTGTGTATATGGGATTGTATGGTTGGGGTGGGTATAGGATTGTGTATATGGGATTGTATGGTTGGGGTGGGTATAGGATTGTGTATATGGGATTGTATGGTTGGGGCGGGTATAGGATTGTGTATATGGGATTGTATGGTTGGGGAGGGTATAGGATTGTGTATATGGGATTGTATGGTTGGGGAGGGTATAGGATTGTGTATATGGGATTGTATGGTTGGGGAGGGTATAGGATTGTGTATATGGGATTGTATGGTTGGGGAGGGTATAGGATTGTGTATATGGGATTGTATGGTTGGGGTGGGTATAGGATTGTGTATATGGGATTGTATGGTTGGGGCGGGTATAGGATTGTGTATATGGGATTGTATGGTTGGGGAGGGTATAGGATTGTGTATATGGGATTGTATGGTTGGGGTGGGTATAGGATTGTGTATATGGGATTGTATGGTTGGGGTGGGTATAGGATGGTGTATATGGGATTGTATGGTTGGGGAGGGTATAGGATTGTGTATATGGGATTGTATGGTTGGGGTGGGTATAGGATTGTGTATATGGGATTGTATGGTTGGGGTGGGTATAGGATGGTGTATATGGGATTGTATGGTTGGGGAGGGTATAGGATTGTGTATATGGGATTGTATGGTTGGGGAGGGTATAGGATTGTGTATATGGGATTGTATGGTTGGGGAGGGTATAGGATTGTGTATATGGGATTGTATGGTTGGGGTGGGTATAGGATTGTGTATATGGGATTGTATGGTTGGGGAGGGTATAGGATTGTGTATATGGGATTGTATGGTTGGGGTGGGTATAGGATTGTGTATATGGGATTGTATGGTTGGGGCGGGTATAGGATTGTGTATATGGGATTGTATGGTTGGGGTGGGTATAGGATTGTGTATATGGGATTGTATGGTTGGGGAGGGTATAGGATTGTGTATATGGGATTGTATGGTTGGGGTGGGTATAGGATTGTGTATATGGGATTGTATGGTTGGGGTGGGTATAGGATTGTGTATATGGGATTGTATGGTTGGGGAGGGTATAGGATTGTGTATATGGGATTGTATGGTTGGGGAGGGTATAGGATTGTGTATATGGGATTGTATGGTTGGGGTGGGTATAGGATGGTGTATATGGGATTGTATGGTTGGGGAGGGTATAGGATTGTGTATATGGGATTGTATGGTTGGGGTGGGTATAGGATTGTGTATATGGGATTGTATGGTTGGGGTGGGTATAGGATGGTGTATATGGGATTGTATGGTTGGGGAGGGTATAGGATTGTGTATATGGGATTGTATGGTTGGGGTGGGTATAGGATTGTGTATATGGGATTGTATGGTTGGGGTGGGTATAGGATTGTGTATATGGGATTGTATGGTTGGGGAGGGTATAGGATTGTGTATATGGGATTGTATGGTTGGGGAGGGTATAGGATTGTGTATATGGGATTGTATGGTTGGGGAGGGTATAGGATTGTGTATATGGGATTGTATGGTTGGGGTGGGTATAGGATTGTGTATATGGGATTGTATGGTTGGGGAGGGTATAGGATTGTGTATATGGGATTGTGTGGTTGGGGAGGGTATAGGATTGTGTATATGGGATTGTATGGTTGGGGAGGGTATAGGATTGTGTATATGGGATTGTGTGGTTGGGAAGGGTATAGGATTGTGTATATGGGATTGTATGGTTGGGGTGGGTATAGGATTGTGTATATGGGATTGTATGGTTGGGGAGGGTATAGGATTGTGTATATGGGATTGTATGGTTGGGGTGGGTATAGGATTGTGTATATGGGATTGTATGGTTGGGGAGGGTATAGGATTGTGTATATGGGATTGTGTGGTTGGGGAGGGTATAGGATTGTGTATATGGGATTGTATGGTTGGGGAGGGTATAGGATTGTGTATATGGGATTGTATGGTTGGGGTGGGTATAGGATTGTGTATATGGGATTGTATGGTTGGGGTGGGTATAGGATTGTGTATATGGGATTGTATGGTTGGGGTGGGTATAGGATTGTGTATATGGGATTGTATGGTTGGGGCGGGTATAGGATTGTGTATATGGGATTGTATGGTTGGGGAGGGTATAGGATTGTGTATATGGGATTGTATGGTTGGGGAGGGTATAGGATTGTGTATATGGGATTGTATGGTTGGGGTGGGTATAGGATTGTGTATATGGGATTGTATGGTTGGGTTTTCATTACTGTTTGTTTTTTGTTGATTGAGCCGGATGGACTTGTGTCTTTTTTTCAGCCTGACTAGCTATGCAAACCCTGAAAAACAACCCCACACCATCATCCCCCCTCCACCAAATGATTTAGACCAGTGCGCAAAGCAAGGTCCATAAAACTGCAAAGTGTGAGACAACTCAATATCTGGGATGCCATTAAAATTCATGTGCGTGTAAAGGCAGGCGTCCCAATACTTTGAGGAGGTATTGCCATTGGGTTAACTGATATCAAACCTTGAGATATATATATATATACACACACACATACATATACGTACATACACAGTAAAAGTTAACATTTCCCATTAGTTATGTGTTTCCATTTAGTAGGAACATTCGCGTATGACATTTGCCAAGGTTGTTTCACATACAAAAATCTCAACTGAACAGGTTCTGTATTATGTATAAAATTTGCAAGGCTCAATCAAATATTATTCACTCATTCTACATATTCTACATATTTGCCCGGTCTTACCTGGTGTATATGGAGGATAATTCAAATTGTTGACAGCACAGCCTTTGCTTGATCCTTGCACAAAACTGGAAACTTCATTCATGTCCTGTTTAAATAATTATCAAACACTTTAAGAATGCAATAATATTTTAACAGAATTTTAACCACTTGCCTACTGTGCACTTTCACCCCCTTCCTATCCAGGCCAATTTTCAGCTTTCAGCGCTGTCACATTTTGAATGACAATTGCGCGGTCATGCTACACTGTACCCATATGAAATTTTTATCATTTTTTTCACACAAACAGAGCTTTCTTTTCGTGGTATTTAATCATCTCTGGGTTTTTTAGTTTTTTACAAAAAAAAGAATAAAGACAGAAAATTTTGAAAAAAAAAAAATGTTTTTCTTATTTTCTGCGAGTAAATTTTGAAAATAAATTTTTCTCCTTCACTGATGTGCGCTGATGAGGCGGCACTGATGGGCACTGATGAGGTGGCACTTATGGGCACTGATGAGGTGGCACTTATGGGCACTGATGAGGAGGTACTAATATGCCGCAATGATGAGCACTGATAGGCGGCATTGATAGGTGGCACTGATAGGCGGCACTGATAGGCGGCACTGATGAGCACTGATAGGCGGCACTGCTGGGCACTGAGAGGTGGCACTGCTGGGCACTGAGAGGCGGCACTGACGGGCGGCACTGATGGGCACTGAGAGGCGGCACTGATGGGCACTGGCGGATGGCACTGATGAGCACTGATGGGCGGCACTGATGAGCACTGATGGGCAGCACCATCAGTGCCCACACTCAGTGCCCATAGTGCTGCCAGTCAGTGCTCATCAGTGCCTAGATGAGCAGGCACTGATGGGCACTGACTGGCAGCACTATGGGCACTGATTGTGGGCATTGATGGGGGACACTGATGGCGGGCACTGTGGGCACTGTTGGGGCCATTTTGTATGTTTTTTTACCTTTTAGTAATCAGGGCACTGGTGATCAGTGCCCTGATTACATGTCTCTGTGTCCCCGGCGGCTGACGGCTCCCCCTCCTTCCTCACACTGCAGTGTCTGTGTGAGGAAGGAGCGCCGGCGATGAGAGATGATCTCATATGTTTACATATGAGATCATCTCTCATTGGACGGCCCGATCACGTGGTGAATGGCCGCTGTGATTGGCCATTCACCACGATCTGTGATCGGCTGTGTCCAAGGGACACGGCCGACACAGATTCTCCCCGATGCGCGCATGCGGGAGTGCGCGGGGGGCGTGTCACTGGGAGGCCGTTTAAAAACGGCCTCCCGAAAATTCCAGTCCGCGCTGCAGCCGTATATAGGCTGTAGCGCGGATGGGAACAAGTTAATAGTAAAAAACTTCTATATAAATATTCTGCCATGAAACGTACAAATGACTGAAATGGTCAGAAATCCATTTCAAAATATGCTAACAATGCTTTGTATTTTGCATTAATGGTGTATACGTGTCAATATTTAAAGAGACACTGTCACTGTTACTGAGGGCAAAGTGGCATTGCCTCGTCCTGATACCTCATTCCATCCACTTCAGCAAGGTATTCTTACTGATCAATGCTCTCTCATCATCAACAAGTTTCAGGAGCCCACCCAGATTAGGTTTTGGTGTTGGATGGTGTCAGAGCTTACTCAGATGGAAGATCTCCCAACCTCCAGGATGGGGGCTGGCGGTGTCCAGGCCCGGGAAGCCTTAAAATGATTGTAAAGTCTCGTGTTTAAAAAAAAAAAACAACAAACAGGTTCTACTTACCTCCTGTGTGCAATGGTTTTGCACAGAGTAACCTGGATCCTCATCTTCTGGGGTCATTCTTCGCTGCTCCTGGCTCCTCCCTCCTTTCGAGTGCCCCCACAGCAAGCAGCTTGCTATGGGGGCACCCGAGCCGAGCTGGAGCTGTGTGTGTCCATTCAGACATGGAGTTGCCATTCGGCCTTGCCCCCTCTCTCTCCTGATTGGCTAACTGACTTTGATTGACATTAGCAGGAGATTTAGATCGGGGGACGCTGTTTCTATTTTTTAATAAAGGAATTGTCAAAAACTGTCTTCATGTTTTGTTACTTTTTGACACTTTTTTGGTAAATGAGAAGAGGTACTATGTACCCCATACTCATTTACATTGGGGGGGGGGCGGGATCAGGAGGCCCCCTTGGTAAATGGGGCTTCCAGATTCTGATTAGCCCCCTGCCTGCAGATCCCCACAACTACAGTGCTTTGGGATGGAGGGGCAGAGTCCTCTTGCCCCAAAGCACCTATCCCCCCATGTTGAGGGCATGTGGCCTGGTATGGATCAGGAGGGGGGAGGTTGCTGGTTCGTTCATCCCCCTTTCCTGGCCTGCCAGTCTGTGTGCTCGGATATGGGTCTGGTATGGTTTTTGGGGGGACCCCACGTGTTTTTAAATTTTGCCATGGTGTTATGGTGTTCCCCTTAAAATCCTTACCTGACCCAAAGGGCCTGGTATGGACTGGGGGGGGGGGGGGCCATGCCGTTTTTTTCTTTTTTTTTTTCACTTTTTTATTGCTGGCAATGTTTTTTTTTTTATTCAGCTGTCAGCGGGGAAGCCCATTGACAGCTGAATACTCATCAGTTTTTAAGGACACCGCGGCCAGCTTCCCAGCCCTGTTCCTTAACAACCAGCTATTAGCTGCACCCTGATTGGGCAAAGCTTTGCCCAACCAGGGCTTACAATGCACTGTGTGGGGGAACACCCGCCGAACGCCCTGTAAATTCAGATGTTCACTGAATGGCCGAACAGGCGATGTTCGCGCCAAACTTTTGCTTGGCCCGAATCCTTTGCCCAACTCTAGTTGTAACTTTGGAGAGATTTGGTCTTAAATTTAGTTTGTCTTTGTAACATGATGTGAGGCAAAATCTCTTAAATGGGAACCAGATAGCAAATCCTGCCAGAGATTCTAACCCTTTTTCCACTCTAGACAAAACTTTAAAATATTTTAGATGGACTTCAACTTTAAAACTAGAAAAAAAAGTTTGTGGAGACAAACTTTAAGTTGGCTTGAGAAAGCCTGACCAGAAAGTTTGAAAAGTTTGAAAATGTGAAAAGTTTAAAAAGTTTAAAAAGATTTAAAAGTTTAAGAAGTTTAAAACATATTGCTAGCATTACAAGCAAGTGACCACCATCATTAGTATGATTAGCAAAGTTGCTAGCATGTTGCTAGCATGATTAGCAAGTGACTAGCATGTACTTAGCATGATTAGCAAGGTATCTAGCATGTCACTAGCATAATTAGCAAGTGACTAGCCATGTCGCTAGCATGATTAGCAAGTTACTAGCATTTCTCTAGCATGTTTCTAACATGATTATCATGCGGCTAACATGTTGCTAGCATGATTAGCGTGTGACTAGCATGTTTCTAGCATGATTAGCATGTTGCTAGCATGTCGCTAGCATAATTAGCAAGTGAATAGCCATGTCGTTAGCATGATTATCAAAGTTACTAGCATGTTGATTGAGTCTAATGGGATTTGGAGCTTGGGTCATCTGAACATCCTGTCAATGAAAGTCTATGGGCATTTTTATGATATTTAATATTAATTTTTAAGAAAACCGTAACTCAAACCAGTCTGAAAAGATATAGCACACCGAGTCAGAACAGTATGAAGGTCTGTGCCGAGTTTGGAGTATGTAGCTTGAACGGTCTAGGAGGAGTTAGTGTCCAAAAATTTTGCGGCCAGAAAAAGAAGAAGAAGAAGAAGAAGAAGAAGAAGAAGAAGAAGAAGAAGAAGTTTAAATAGGATTTCAGTAAGTTGGCTTTCCCAAGCCAACTTAATTACCTTTCATTAAAGGATATCTTATTATGTTATTGTGATATGTTATGTTGTTATTTGTTATGAAGGGCTAGATCTTTGAGGTTTTCATTATGGTCTGTGTGTCCCTCTTGGTAATATTGTTACATGCCTCCTGTACTAATGTCATCTGTACATAATATGGGTGGAAATCTCTCCAACAGGGATATAACAGCAATAAAACCACTTTATTAAGTCACATTCACACTTGTGAATAGGCTCAACAACCATTACATGCAAAAACTTGAGTGGGGAATACAGGCTGCCAGTTCCTACAGCTAATTGTGGCCATTTGCTCTCCTAACGATTAATTAGTCCTGGATGCTTGTAATTGTTGTCAGGCCCATTTGGGGTGTGAATGTGGCCTTGGATAGGAAAACAGTAGGGATGCACCGAAATGAAATTCTTGGCCGAAGCAGAATAATAATGAAATGCTTGGCCGAAGGCCGAATACCGAACGCGGTGTTTCGCATTTTTTCCATTTATTTTGCCGATTTTTAGGGGGCACGCTGATGGGCACATTTTATGTTAGGGGGCACGCTGATGGGCACATTTTATGTTAGGGGGCACGCTGATGGGCACATTTTATATTAGGGGGCACTCTGATGGGCACATTTTATGTTAGGGGGCACGCTGATGGGCACATTTTATGTTAGGGGGCACGCTGATGGGCACATTTTATGTTAGGGGGCACTCTGATGGGCAAAACAAAACATTTAAATCAGCGTTGCTCTTAACATAAAATATGCCCATTAGCGTGCCCCTTAACATAAAATATGCCCATCAGAGTGCCCCTTAACATAAAATATGCTCATCAGCATGTCCCTTAGCATAAAATAAGGGGCACGCTGATGGCCACATTTTATGTCAAGGGAGCACTCTGTTGGGCACATTTTTTTTCTTTTTTTTTTTTAAGGGGCACTTTATAGGACACTCTAATGAGCATGGCAAGTGGCAACATATGGCAAAATATGCCAGTCTGCACACTAATGCTTGTGCAGCTACCGTATTCTCCCCCAAATGTGCTCCACATACCTGAACCGCAGCCAGGTCGGAGCCAAAAGCCGCGAACAGGGGGGCGGGGCGTGCACATAGTGTCACGCTCGCTGGACCTAGTGTGAAGGAGCCGCAGTCGGGAGCAGGGGGGCGGGACGCGCGCGTGACGTCACACCCCCTACTCGCGGCCGGACAGGACACCGGCGGCGTGTGAGCAGGGAGCCGGGAGCCGCAATGAGGAAGGGGACTAAAGGACTCCTAGGTAGCGGGCTCGCGGTCCGGGCGGAAGCATCGCACGGGCCGCCATTTAGTGACCGCCGCTGACATTGTTCGGCACAAATTTATTCGGCCTTTTTACTTATTCGGCCGAACACCGAAAGTGCTATTTTTTCTATTTTCGCTGAACATTCGGTGTATCCCTAGAAAACAATATCCCCAACAGGGATACAGACAACACTTAACACCTGGCAGAGATTTCAACCAAATCCCACTCTTCTCGAAACCGATTCAACTTTTTTTTTTTTTTTTTGTGCAGCATTTACACAGGATCTCTCAATTCTGAAAAGCAGGGGGTGAGGAGGTAAAGTTACTCTCTGCAGAGCTCAATGAGAGGGAAGGAACATATCCCCCTTCACACAGCACACAGGAACTGAGGTTGTCCAAAAACTGTGCTTAAGCTCCCTCCCGTGTCACCTTTTTTCTCTTGGTGTCAGGAAAATGTGACTCATGCAGATAGTAGAGGGAAGAGGCAGCAGACAAAAATGACACTTGGTGCTCTGGATTGAGACAAGTACACATTTTAGCGGATATACTTTGTTACTCCTGCTAATGCCAATCACAGCTAGTGAGGAAGGAGTAGTGGGCTATGCTCTGTGTGTCAATGGACAGTGAGCATACACCAGTGCCCCCATAGCAAGCAGCTTGCTATGGTGGACACTTGGCAGGGAAGAGGAGCCAGGAGTAATAACAGGGGACCTGACAAGAGAAGGATCAGCTCTGTGCTAAACCATTGCACAGAGCAGGTAAGTGTGACATGTTTGTTGCTGAAAAAAGAAAATATGGGTTTACAATAACTTTATGTTCAAGATGTAATTATCCTGGTTGCCACAAATACAAAAAAATATATTTATGATCAAAATAAAATATATGTATGAATCATATTTCACTTACAATCCATATGCCATCATAGTTAACTTCATCATAGAACCGCTTACACTCATCAACCCACCACTGTGTGCAAGCATCATTGGTATAGTCAGGAAACACTGTAACTCCAGGCCAAACCTATTGTAGAGATGAATAATATTGTTTTGTTCTGTACAATCAACCATGTTTTCTGTAAAAAAAATATACACTCTACACTTTTAACCACTTTACCACCGGAGGATTTTGCTGTCTTACGTCTGGGCCACTTTTTGCGATTCGGCGCTGTGCAACTTTAACTGACAATTGCGCGGTCGTGCGACACCATACCCAAATGAAATTTACGTCCTTTTTTTCCCACAAACAGAGCTTTCTTTTGGTGGTATTTGATCACCTGTGCGCTTTTTACTTTTTGCGCTATAAACAAAAAAAGAGCGTAAATTTTGAAAAAATAACAATATTTTTCACACTGCGTGACTTTAACGGACAATTGCGCGGTCGTGCTACGCTGTATCTAAACGAATTTGGCGTCCTTTTTTTCCCACAAACAGAGCTTTCTTTTGGTGGTATTTGATCACCTGTGCAATTTTTTGATCACGCTCTATAAACAAAAAAAGAGCGTAAATTTTGCAAAAATAGCAATATTTTTCACATTTTTTTATATGAAATTCCCCTCAAAAAAATGTAAAAATCAAAATTTTTTTAAATTTTTGGCCAATTTGTTTTCTGCTACCTATGTTTGGTAAAAAAATTCACAATAAGCGTATTTTGATTGGTTTGCGCAAAAGTTATCGCGTTTACTAACTACGGGAAAGATTTCTGTCATTTTTGGTGTTTTTTTTTTTAACGCGTAATGGCGGCGATCTGCGATTTTTTTTGCGGGACTGCGACATTGCGGCGGACAGATCGGACCCTTGACTGACATTTTTGACACTTTTGGGGTTACCAGTGACATTACTGCAGTAATCAGTGCTATACATATGCACTGTTACTGTAAAAATGACACTGGCAGTGAAGGGGTTAGCTTTTTTTGAAAGGGAGGGGCTATGTGTGTCCCTAGGGGCGTGCTTTCTACTGTGATTGGCTGTGGCTTCAGCTGTATGAATGGTGATCAATGGTTCTACATAGTAGAACCGTATGATCATCCTTCATACACAGGGGAGAATGACAGGCAGCTTGTTTACATAAGCCGCCTGACTTTCTCCCTCTCCCCCGACGATCGCAGAGTGACCGGCGGACATCGGGTCGGGCGGATCTCCACACTAGATCCCTGACGATCGGGGCAGAGCAGCGGCAATCGCCGCCGCTCCTCCCCTGGCCCGACTCCCGCTGTGACTGAATACAGTGGGAGCGAGCCTCCGGCGGCGCGCGAGCCTCCGGCGGCACGCGAGCGCCGCCCACAAGGGGGAGTGTCTGATGACGTAGGTCTACGTCGTCAGACGATAACGAGCCACTTTGCCGCAGTAGTACTACGGTACTCAGCGGTAAAGTGGTTAATGAATGCATTATGGCTAGTATGCATTTGTTCAAATCCAAGATATAGCATTATGAGTTAACCTCTTTAGGACCGCCAGCCGCTCCTGCACAAACCGCCGTCGGTTGCGAGCAGGAGGCTAGGCCCCCCCCCCCCCGCTCGTCAGCAGGGAAGCCGATGTCACTGGTCCCCCCAAAAGTGTCAAAAATGTCAGTCAGGGGTCCGATCTGTCCAGTGTAATGTCGCAGTCCCGCAAAAAATCGCCGCCATTACTAGTAACAAATGACATAAATCTTTCCCATAGTTAGTAGACGCAATAACTTTTGTGCAAACCAATCAAAATACGCTTATTGCAATTTTTTTTACCAAAAATATGTAGCAAAAAACAAATTGGCCTAAAATGTTAAAACATTTTGATTTTCAATTTTTTTTTTGGGGAATGTTATATAGCAGAATATGAAAAATATTGATTTTATTTCAGAATTGTTGCTTTTTTTGTGTATAGCGCAAAAAATAAAAATCTCACAGGTGATCAAATACTACCAAAAGAAAGCTCTATTTGTTGGAAAAAAAAGGATGTAAATTTTGTTTTGGGTACAGCATCGCACGACTGCGCAATTGTCCGTTAAAGTCACGCAGTGCCAAGTTGAAAAAAGTGGCCTGGTCAAATCCTTCCAGTCTTAAAGTGGTTAAAGATGATCTACTAAATGCACGAGGTGCCATGTATGCTCTCTGCCTTAACCACTTGCCGACCGCCGCATGACTATCTATGTCGGCGGTCAGCCCCTCACAGGCAAACTACGTCTACGTCGCTTGCTTGTGAGGGTCTAGGGAGCGAGCGCGCGCCGCCGGAGGCGCGCTCCCGCTCCCGCGTGGTCACGGACCCCCCCGCGCGTGTGACCGGCGGACCCGATGTCCGCCGGTCACTCTGCGATCGTCGGGGGAGAGGGAGAAAGGCAGGCGGCTTGTGTAAACAAGCTGCCTGTCATTCTCCCCTCTGTATGATTGATGATCATACGGTTCTACTATGTAGAACCATTGATCACCGTTCATACAGCTGAAGCCACAGCCAATCACAGTAGAAAGCACGCCCCTAGGGACACACATAGCCCCTCCCTTTCAAAAAAAGTTAACCCCTTCACTGCCAGTGTATTTTTACAGTAACAGTGCATATGTATAGCACTGATTACTGTAGAAATGTCACTGGTAACCCCAAAAGTGTCAAAAATGTCAGTCAAGGGTCCGATCTGTCGCAGTACCGAAAAAAAATCGCAGATCGCCGCCATTACGCGTTAAAAAAAAAAAAAACAACAAAAATGACAAAAATCTTTCCCTTTGTTAGTAAACGCGATAACTTTTGCGCAAACCAATCAAAATACACTTTTTGCGATTTTTTTTTACCAAATATAGGTAGCATAAAACAAATTGGCCGAAAATTTTAAAAAATTTTGATTTTTACATTTTTTTTGGGGGGGAATTTCATATAAAAAAATGTGAAAAATATTGCTATTTTTGCAAAATTTACGCTCTTTTTTTGTTTATAGCGCGTGATCAAAAAATCGCACAGGTGATCAAATACCACCAAAAGAAAGCTCTGTTTGTGGGAAAAAAAAGGACGCCAAATTCGTTTAGGTACAGCGTCGCACGTCCGCGCAATTGTGCTTTAAAGTCACGCAGTGCCGAATCGCAAAATACCCCCTGGTCAGGAAGGGGGTAAAATCTTCCGGGGCTTAAGTGGTTAATACAAGCTTGTTCACTCTCTAAATTTTTATTACATGCATAGACAACAAGCTAGAAACATGACTAAGAATGTTCAGATCACACCGGAACATTTTTCAATATGCAAAGACCAGACATGAGTAAAATGATTATTATAAAGAAGGAAATGTGATTAGGACATATTCAATTTCACACCAAAATGCATTGAAAAATCATGCTGCCTCGTATTTAGTATTATAGTATATGTACTGTGTTTTGTGTATTTGGACCCTAGGCCTGCATTCCTAGGCAAGCAATTTAGACATACAGTATTTGCTTATTGGTATGATATATTTATGAGAGATTTTCACCTAACACACACACACACAATTAGGAAGTAGTCAAGAGCAGGATTTTTATTTTCCCATCAGAGGGGGGAATTCATGAATAAAGCTGCAAACTTTAAGTAAATCTCTCATGCAATCTGTCTCTTTTCTCCTGTTTAGCATTGCCATGCTGTGTGGCAGAATTGATACATGTCTGGCTTGCTTTCACAATTCAATCTGGGCTCAAAAATTATTATGGGAAGAGGAATCCTTTAGGGCTTGTTTACCGCTTGTACTGTGCGTTGTTGTTGAGATGATACACTGATCGCCATCGCACTAATTCCTTTTCTTTTTAAACAAACTTTATTGAGCTGTCACACAGACATTTCATAAGGTTCAATAGCTGGCCTCCCGGTGTGCTGCGCTGGCAAAAGTACTGCATGCAGTACTTTTTTATCAGCGCTGCATTCCCAAACACCAACATAACTCAGTGGTGTGAACTGGGCACACAGGGGACAGAGTATTTTACCTTGTCATTATTAGGGATGATCGAACGGTTCGGGTCGACCATCGGTTCGGCCCGAACATTGGGTGTTCGAGGTTCGGCCGAATTTAGAACTTTTTGCCCAAAAAGTTCGGAATTCGGCAACCAGAACCGACCAAAATGCAATGCTTCAGGAAACGGGCTTTAAAAGCCCGTGATTGGACCAGAACCATTAGCAAAAGCCAATTGAGGGGGCAGGAGAATGCTAGGAATGTGATTGGAGTGACTAGGGGGTCCCTAGACCAATCATTAGCTAATACGCCCCCCAGTATATAAGATCGCCCCCGCCATATTCCTAGCATTGTTATACTGGACATGGAAGAGAGTGGAAGCAGTTCTGTTAATTTTACTTTAAAAGTGTCATTTATCTATTTATTAGTGTGAGGAAAGGGATATCTAGTGTAGTTAGAGTGCTCCTTTACACTTTAGTTAGCTTCAAAAATTTAGTTTCTGTAGGGAAAGTGTTAAGTGTAAGGGGACCGTAGTGTAGTGTAGGGTTAACTGACAGTGACTGCTATGGAAGGGTGACAAAACCCTTCCATAGCAGGGTGACCGCTATAGAGAAATGATCATTTCTCCGAATTGCTTCGGCACACCCATATGGCTTCTCACCAGCCAAGCATTTTTTATGCTGCAGGGGCTGCCACTGCCAGTGCTTTTTTGAGGACATGTTTGATGTCAGACATGACATCTGAACATGTGTATAGGGGGTATATATACACATATATGTCTGTATATATACCCCTAGACATATATAGGTGTGATAGTAGCAGAAATAAATGCTTGCGCTAATGAAATCATTTACAGTAATATATTTCTGCTACTATCACACCTATATATGGCTAGGTGTCTATATAAATATATGTATGTGTGTATATACACCACTATACACAAGTTCAGATGTTTTGCCTGCCTCAAAAGAACCCCAAAAAATGCCAAAAAAACGCTAGCGTCAAAAAAAAAAAAAAAAAAATGCCCAGGTGTGTTTTTGCTGGCATTTTTTGGGGGGTTTTGGAGGCAGGCAAAACATCTGAACTTGTGTATAGTGGTATATATACACACATCCATATATTTATATACACACCTAGACATATATAGGTGTGATTGTAGCAGAAATATATGCTTGCGCTAATGAAATCATTTACAGTAATATATTTCTGCTACTATCACACCTATATATGTCTAGGTGTCTATATACATATAATTATGTGTGTATATATACCACTATACACAAGTTCAGATGTTTTGCCTGCCTCAAAAGAACCCAAACAAAAAAATGCCAAAAAAACGCTAGCGTCAAAAAAAAAAATGCCCAGGTGTGCTTTTGCTGGCATTTTTTGGGGGGTTTTGGAGGCAGGCAAAACATCTGAACTTGTGCACAGTACCACTATACACAAGTTCAGATGTTTTTCCTGACTGCAAAGAACCCCAAAAAATGCCTGTTTTGAAACCGGCAAGGTGTGAAAACCGAGGAGAGAAGCTAACCCCCTGAGCTGAATGTTTTCTAATACATACAATCCTTTTTTTTTTCTGGTTCTGGACATGCTACAGAGCTGAAACTTCACAGGTACACTTTTTAGACCCCCCAGACACAAAATCACACAAAAAAAAAGTTCTTAAAAATTTTCATTTTTGATAAAAAAAAGCCAATTATTGAAAATATTTAAAAAAAAAAAGAGATTTTTTTGATTTTTACTTTGGATTTAGTATCTGGGGGGTCTAAAAAGTGTACATGTGAAGTTTCAGCTCTGTAGCATGTCCAGAACCATAAAAAAAGATTGTTTGTATTAAAAAACTTTCTGACAGGGGGTTGGCTTCGCTGCTGTAACACCTTGCCGGTTTAATAGAAGGCATTTTTTTGGGTTCTTTGCGGTCAGGAAAAACATCTGAACTTGTGTATAGTGGTACTGTGCACAAGTTCTGATGTTTTGCCTGCGTCCAAAAACCCCCAAAAAATGCCAGCAAAAACACACCTGGGCATTTTTTTTTGACGCTAGCGTTTTTTTGGCATTTTTTGGGGTTCTTTTGAGGCAGGCAAAGCATCTAAACTTGTGTATAGTGGTGTATATACACACATACATATATTTATATACACACCTAGACATATATAGGTGTGATAGTAGCAGAAATAAATGCTTGCGCTAATGAAATAATTTACAGTAATATATTTCTGCTACTATCACACCTATATATGTCTAGGTGTGTATATAAATATATCTATGTGTGTATATATACCACTATACACAAGTTCAGATGTTTTGCCTGCCTCAAAAGAACCCCAAAAAATGCCAAAAAAAACGCTAGCGTCAAAAAACAAAATGCCCAGGTGTGTTTTTGCTGGCATTTTTTGGGAGTTTTTGGAGGCAGGCAAAACATCAGAACTTGTGCACAGTACCACTATACACAAGTTCAGATGTTTTTCCTGACTGCAAAGAACCCAAAAAAATGCCTTCTATTAAACCGGCAAGGTGTTACAGCAGCGAAGCCAACCCCCTGAGCTGAAAGTTTTCTAATACAAACAATCTTTTTTTATGGTTCTGGACATGCTACAGAACTGAAACTTCACATGTACACTTTTTAGACCCCCCAGATACTAAATCCAAAGTCAAAATAAAAAAATCTCTCTCTTTTTTTTTTCAATAATTGGCTTTTTTATCAAAAATGACAATTTTTAAGAACTTTTTTTTGTGTGATTAATAGTTAATGGGGCATGACCCAGAACCCTATGGACTTTTTAGGGGCATTTATTGGGTTTTAGGGCTTAAAAATTGTGTTTTTTGATTACCGAAGTTCGGGTCCCATTGATTTCAATGGGGTTCTGAAATCCGAACCAAACTTTTGGGAAATTCGGGTGTTCTGGTCAAACTGAACTTTTCAAAAGTTCGATCATCCCTAGTCATTATGTGCTGGAATAACTGCCTAACAGTCCAACTGTATATGGTGTGAACATACCCTAACTATTTGCTAGCTTCTAAACAACTTTATAGTCTCATGGTCCTGTTGTTGGTTGTGATTCTATTGTAAAAATGAGTCCTACATCTAGGATCACTTTTGTTTTGCTTGCTGATATTTTGCAGCCAGTCCTTTTCCAGACCTCTTCTTTTTATAAATATATATATATTTCTTATAATATAGTAAAATAATTCTTTACCTCTCCAACAAGTGGGGTTTTTCCATCTGATTCATTTACCCAAACACCTAGACTATTTCCTCTTTCATATGCTCCATACGGACCATTAATAAGGGGTGTATTGGCAATAGCAGGATCCTGGAAAGAAGAATAGACTACTAACAATCTGAAAACCTGGTAAACATTTAAAAAACAATTGAAATAAACAAAATGTATACATTTTTTACTGGATGTGAGAAATTCACTTAATATTGGTAAAATGAATAAATCCTGTTCTAAACTTACCTACTGTAAATTAAAAGTCACTTACCAATATGATTATGTATCTTTGACCATTGGCATGCAGATTTTGAGAAAACTGAGGGAGGTCCGCAAACTTTTCTTTATCATAGGTGAAATCTTTTCTGTTTTCCATGTAGTCAATATCAGTAAATTGAACATCCTAAAAACAAAAATGAAAGCTAATGCCCTTGTCATTTATATTTTGAGTATTAGTTGGCTCTACAATTGAGGCTGGTTAAGTTTGCAAAGAACAAACAATCAAGTATTATTAACCACTTAAGCCCCGGAGGATTTGGCTGCTAAAAGACCAGTAGGTATTTTGCGATTCGGCACTGCGTGACTGTAACGGACAATTGCGCAGTCGTGCGACGCTGTATCTAAACGAATTTGGCGTCCTTTTTTTCCCACAAACAGAGCTTTCTTTTGGTGGTATTTGATCACCTGTGCGATTTTTTGATCATGCGCTATAAACAAAAAAAGAGCGTAAATTTTGCAAAAATAACAATATTTTTCACATTTTTATATATGAAATTCCCCCCAAAAAAATGTAAAAATCAAAATTTTTTTAACATTTTCAGCCAATTTGTTTTATGCTACCTATGTTTGGTAAAAAAAAATCACAAAAAGCATATTTTGATTGGTTTGCGCAAAAGTTATCGCGTTTACTAACAAAGGGAAAGATTTTTGTCATTTTTGTTATTTTTTTTTTAACGCGTAATGGCGGCGATCTGCGATTTTTTTGCGGTACCACGACATTGCGGCGGACAGATCGGACCCTTGACTGACATTTTTGCCACTTTTGGGGTTACCAGTGACATTTCTACAGTAATCAGTGCTATACATATGCACTGTTACTGTAAAAATACACTGGTAGTGAAGGGGTTAACTTTTTTTAAAGGGAGGGGCTATGTGTGTCCCTAGGGGCGTGCTTTCTACTGTGATTGGCTGTGGCTTCAGATGTATGAAGAGTAATCAACGGTTCTACATAGTAGAACCGTATGATCATCCTTCATACACAGGGGAGAATGACAGGCAGCTTGTTTACACAAGCCGCCTGACTTTCTCCCTCTCCCCCGCCGATCGCAGAGTGACCGGCGGACATCGGGTCCGCCGGTCACACGCGGGGGGGGGTCCGTGACCACGCGGGAGCGGGAGCGCACCTCTGGCGGCGCGCGCTCGCTCCCTAGACCCTCACAAGCTAGTGACATAGCCCTACGTCACTTTGCCTGTGAGGGGCTGACCGCCGACGTAGATAGTCGTGCGGCGGTCGGCAAGTGGTTAAAAACATCCATATTTGATATGTGAAAAAAGCTGGGTTTAAATATACCGTTTTGTTGTGGAAATAACTTTGCAATGCATTCTTCAAGCATATATATCTAGATCGTCTAGATTAAACAAGATCAGGAAGATCCAGAAATAGATTTTGGGCTGTAGACAATCAATAAAGTGTATATTAAAAGGAAAATCAAAACCTGTGATTTTTTTTTCTGTAGGACATTCAGTAGGAAATTTGGTTTGAAAAAAATTATATTTTTCATTTAAACTGAAAAGCAACTAAAATTAGATGCAGACATTCTTAGAAATGTTCCTTGTAATTGTTAATCAATCCCACGGTGGCCATACAGGCATAGGTTTCTTTTATTCAGCCTGCAGGCTAAAAATAAAGAAATCTAAACAGATTCTTCCATCAGTGCTAAAATCTCAGCTGCCAAATATTGTATTCTGACAGTTGGCACCCATGGCTGTAAGAATACCCAAACCGTGCCTGCATCTAGATAGATGCAGTCACTGTTGTGCCCACATTTTTCCAACAGGCTACATCGGCAAAAGTCTAAGAAAGTTATTAAGCCTGGTGGTAATGCAAGGACAACCCTTGGCTCGAATTTCTAAACTGGATGAGTTTTGGGTGGTGTATGGCAGCCACAACACCAGTTCTAATGCCTACTACTCTGTAATTATTCAAACTGATATTCCATTGTTAATGAAGCTCTGTAGAGGAAATGTTTCCATTAGTTGGTTTAATATTTGACAGTTAATCCATTATTTGTGATTGTGTACAACCTTTTAAAATATTTAAGGTACCGAGCTCCTGATCCCTGAGCCAGTGGCGTAGCGTGGGTTGTCAGCACCCGGGGCAAGGCAAGTAATTTGCGCCCCCTAAACCCGCGGGATTTTAGCACTCAAATCTCTTCCACTAGATTAGTTAAAGAAACCCTTACCACCTAAGCACATGTATTGTTTGTTATGAAAATACGGAAGTAATTAAAGTAAAATGCATCTAAATACAAGTTTGAATGACCAGCGTGCCCCCTTTCAATGCAGAGAGACCAGCGTGCCCCCTTTCAATGCAGAATGACCAGCGTGCCCCCTTTCAATGCAGAGGGACCATCGTGCCCCCTTTTAATGCAGAATGACCAGCTTGCCCCCTTTCAATGCAGAATGACCAGCTTGCCCCCTTTCAATGCAGAAAGACCAGCGTGCCCCCTTTCAATGCAGAGGGACCATCGTGCCCCCTTTTAATGCAGAATGACCAGCTTGCCCCCTTTCAATGCAGAAAGACCAGCGTGCCCCCTTTCAATGCAGAGGGACCATCGTGCCCCCTTTTAATGCAGAATGACCAGCTTGCCCCCTTTCAATGCAGAATGACCAGCTTGCCCCCTTTCAATGCAGAATGACCAGCGTTCCCCCTTTCAATGCAGAGCGACCAGCGTGCCCCCTTTCAATGCAGAATGACCAGGGTGCCCCCATTCAATGCAGAATGATCAGCGTGCCCCCTTTCAATGCAGACAGACCAGCGTGCCCCCTTCAATGCAGAGAGACTTACCTGCAGCTTCTCCTCAGTTCCCAGTGTCTCCTCGAGTCCTCCCGCCTCCTCCTCGGCCAATGGCATGCGTTCGCCTTTCGGCCAATCAGGAAGCGGGTCTCGGACCAGGCCAGGAGGAGGATCCGTGTGACAATACCGAATTTTCATTCGCTATTGTCACACAATGGGTGGGCTCGGGGCGCAGAGCAGTGCGCCCCGGGTCCACCCTTTTTTTGAAGCCTATTAGAGCCTCTGGCTCTAATCAGGTGATTAAAAAAAAACCCACTCTGTGACAGCGCCAGGCTGCTGACTCACTCGCTGCTAAACTGACTGAGCAGTGAGGAGAGGCGGCATAGGCGGGGCTTGGCTTGCAACGCCACCACACCCTACACCAATGGACATCTCCCAGCGTAAAGATGGAGGCAGCCGCAGATAGTGTGTGAACTGTGTATGTCAGAGTCAGACAGACAGAGTGACACTGCAGATGCGCCCCCCCAGATGTTGCGCCCGGTGTGGCTGGCCCCCCCTGCACCCCCCACGCTACGCCACTGCCCTGAGCTCTATGCCTTATGCACCCTGGATTTCCATGTTCTGTTTACATACTCCTGATACTTGCAATCTGTGCCTTACACACTTCTGACCCCTGAACTTTGTGAATTCTGCATTGCTGAAACCTATGGACTGTGTATTATGCACTTCTGGCCCACTCTATGATTTATACATTCATGAAAACTGTAGTCTGTGCATTTTGCAATCCTGGCCCCTGTTCTCTATGGATTACATACTCATGACCCTGCACTATATACACTATACTGTATGCTCATACTCTTGCCAACTGTACTCTAAGTACATTATATACTCCTGACCCCTGCACTTTTTATGCTGTATTATACATTACATACAGTTGACCAACTGCCAAATAGTCACTGACCATTTTACGAACATTCTTCTTTAACCGGTTGCCGACTGCTCACAGTATATTTACTGCGGCAGTCAGCCCTGGCCAGGCAGAGTGACGTAGGTCTACGTCACTCGCCTGTCACTCCTTTTAGAGCCAATAGCGGGCGAGCGCGCGCCCGCCAAGGCGTGCGACCGCCTCGGCTTGTTCACAAAGGAGTGCGGGCGTGTGACCGGCGGACCCAATGTCCGCCGGTCACACTACGATCGCCGGTACAGCGGGAGAAAGACAGATCGGCTTATGTAAACAAGCCGCCTGTCATTCTCCCCTGTGTAAAAATGAAGATCAGACAGTTCTACTATGTAGAACCGTTGATCTTTGTTTTTACACTAGGAGACCTGTCCCCCTACAGTTAGAAGCACGCCCCTAGGACACACTTAACCCCTCCCTGTCCAATACCCCTTCCCTGCCAGTGTCATTTTTGCAGTAACAGTGCATATATATATAGCACTGATTACTGTAGAAATGTCACTGGTAACCCCAAAAGTGTCAAAAATGTCAGTCAAGGGTCCGATCTGTCCGCCGCAATGTCGCAGTACCGCAAAAAAAAATCGCAGATCGCCGCCATTACTCGTTAAAAAAAAAACCACCAAAAATGACAAAA
>NC_138770.1:34770922-34834052 GCF_965119305.1 Pelophylax lessonae
CTGGAGGGCTGTAATGAATATAACCAAGTGTAATAAGGATATAGCAGGACCTCGGAAAATCAGGTAAGCAGTAGGATTAGAGAAGTGAAGTCATTTGGTTGTGTTTTATATGCAATTGATTCTATTAATTTCACATTTGACCATTTCTGGCATTCCAAGAACCCCCAAAATTTTAATTATTTTTATTCCCACCAAAAAACACTTACCTCTAGGTATTCCATAACTACTTCTTCTGGAGTGTTACCCACAAAAACATAGAAGTCGAGGATTCCTCCAATAGTCCTGTATGTCACCGCTGGAGCAGGCTGAATTACTACCTCTGTAATAATAAATAAAGAGGCCCATTACTAAACAGACATATTTTACAAATTCAGGAAACGAGTTGATTCATTTTACAATAAATCTGATGAAACTATGCACAAAAGCAACAGAGAGGAGTCACCAGACTCTAATTGTCACAGGCATTTATAAAGCACAATTGATTAACCACTTTGCCTCCGCTCACATGGAGCGTACTGCGGCAAAGTGGTTCGTTATCGTCCGGCGACGTAGACCTACGTCGCTGGACTCCTCCCCCTGTAGGCGGCGCTCGCGCGCCGCCGGAGGCGCGCTCCCGCTGTTTTCATTCACAGCGGGAGTCGGGCCAGGGGAGGAGCGGCGGCGATCGCCGCTGCTCTGCCCCGATCGTCGGGGAATCGAGTGAGGAGATCCGCCCGCCTGTGTAAACAAAGCAGGCGGATCTCCTAAGTGACAGGGACTGACAGATCGGAGTGTTCCGCATAGCTGAACATCCGATCTGTCCTTCTGTCACTCAGTCACCTCCCCCCCCACACGTCAGTAAGCACCAGGCATACATTAACCCCTCCCTCTCTAATAAAATTAACCCCTTCCCTGCCAGTGTAATTTTTACAGCAACAGTGCATATGTATAGCACTGATTACTGCAGTAATGTCACTGGTACCCCCAAAAGTGTCAAAAATGTCAGTCAAGGGTCCGATCTGTCCGCGGCAATGTCGCAGTCCCGCAAAAAAAATCGCAGATCGCCGCCATTACTCGTTAAAAAAAAAAACACCAAAAATGACAGAAATCTTTCCCTTAGTTAGTAAACGCAATAACTTTTGCGCAAACCAATCAAAATACGCTTATCGTGATTTTTTTTTACCAAACATAGGTAGCAGAAAACAAATTGGCCAAAAATTTAAAAAAAATTAGATTTTTACATCTTTTTTGGGGGAATTTCATATAAAAAAATGTTAAAAATATTGTTATTTTTTCAAAATAAACGCTCTTTTTTTGTTTATAGCGCAAAAAGTAAAAAGCGCACTGGTGATCAAATACCACCAAAAAAAAGCTCTATTTGTGGGAAAAAAAGAACGTAAATTTTGTTTGGGTATGGCGTCGCACGACCGCGCAATTGTCAGTTAAAGTCGCACAGCGCGGAATCACAAAAAGTGGCCTGGACGTAAGACAGCAAAATCCTCCGGTGGTAAAGTGGTTAACACAGCACTTTTACATACTTAACTTTCAAATCAGTACTTGCCCTCAAGGAACTTCCAATCTAAGGTCTCAGATGCATACATACTAGGGTCAATTTAGACAGGAGCCAATTAACCAATCAGAATGTCTTTGGAGTGTAGGAGGAAACCAGGGCACAGGGAGAACATGTGTTGCCATCACATACTTATTTATGGGTTCTGTCTTGAACATACAGTACCATTTAAAAAAAAATAATATACTCTTGTAGCATACTACATTTTTATATTGTTAATATTCATATAGCACAGTATTTGACTGTATTGATGAGGCATTTAAAAATGAGAGTTATTGCTGATATTTGCAAGGAGAAGCACGCATTCTAAGTTTAGGATTATGTAGGATGATATTTACTAAGTTTTAAAAAAAATTGGGTCTCTAAAATTCAGTTTTAGCCAGTATGGATTTATTAGTAAGGGTACCCTTGGTTCCAAGAAGTAGTATACAGACAAGAACTCAACAGCAAATCTTTTTACTGTATGGTACTTTATAACAGGAGCAAGATAAGAACTGCATAAATCACAGACTAGCTTGCAAATAGCTGTTAACATGACAGATGCGCAGAGCACACATAAATAGGCTGTGACAGTTGTATTCACTACTATAACAATGAGAGACAGGTCAGTAACTACAAAATTATACTATTTAATTTTCTTTCCAGGATATTCAGTATGTCACACCAATAAAGTTTCAAATAATGACCCCCATTACGGACCGTTTCAGCAGACAAGGGGTTAAAATCCGTTTAGGCGATATGCCCCTTTCTGAGAGACAGGCACAGCTACTTGCAGGACACCAAACTCCCGAACTGGATACAAAATAGCACTCCAACCTGGAACCTCACGAATAGCTGCTAGCAGACGAACAGGAAAAGCATACATCAGCTTACACTCCTAGCAATCAGTCTCCAACAGCATACAGTGAATCCTCCCAAGAACGAGACAAAGCTCCGAGATGAGGGTAAAACAGGAATAACATTTATTGGAAGAAGGTAGCACACTTTTATACAGAAATTGGAACATCCTTCCCCCAACAACCGCTTTCCCATTGGTCAATTGTAAAGTACTTGCAGTTCCCAATAAGGTCCTCTCCAGCCCATGCAAATGAGGGCTTGAAAATGAGTCAACAGTGATTGGTCAGATAGCTTTGACCAATGCAAGGAGACAGAAGCCCCAGGGGGCAATCAATGTAAACTATAGTCAGACACAGAACAATGGTTCCCTAACCAGCCCTCAATACACATTACTCTGAGTGTCAATACCTCCCTTAGCAGACAACAGGTCGGGTCATTAGCACACCTGACAAAAGGTGAATGGGGAGCCACCTTCCAAGATAGAGGCAAGACTCCATTATCCCCATGGGAACCCAAATACAGTATTATGCTTTAAAATATATAAAGTTACTTTTTATACATTAAACATAGACATGTTACATATCCCCAGATAGCTCAGGTCTGAGTGCACATTATTAGGTGAATGGCACTCAGACCCCACGAATACAGTTTAATCGCCATGGAGCCAAAGTCTTTTAAAGCCTGGTCCATAGTCCAAAGGCAGCAGGCGGGCAACCAGGCTCCTCCAATGCAATGGGGCGAGATTGGTCTCGTCACAACCCCTACATTTGCATCATAGTTTGGGTAATGCCTGTACTACCTCATTATTTATCATATTGCATGTCTTTGCACTAAAATAATACACTTTTCATTGATAGTTCCAAGTTTATCTAAAACTTTACAGTTTTCCTCTCCCCGTCTGACAGCTGCCTGCAGCAGGCGGGGCCGAGGATTTCTCACTGATGTCAGTCAGGAGGGGAGGAGGAGGGGAGGAGGGGAGGGGGAGAGAGGGAGAGAGGCGACTGGTCACGTGAGTGGCAAGTAGTGCTCTGAAACCTTGTAAAGAATGGCTTATTTTTATAAAACACAGACACAGGGGCACACAGGATTATTAAACAGACTGCAGATAGGATATGACACTTTAAATAAAACAGCAGCAGGAGGAGGGGGGGACTGACACAGGAGCAGACACACAGGGAGAGATGGGGGAGAGAGGACAGAGGAGGACAGGAGCGCTGCGGATGATGGAGGCACATAAACTGACCACAGTGTCAGGGCTCAGCAGCCATGGTATACCGTGGTCAGTTTACAGAGGGGAGGACATAGCCAGGCAGGATCAGCCAGGTATTTTAGGTGATAGAAGGGGCCAAATTACACAGCAAAACACTGTGCTGTATAACATGCTTTAAGGGAACAGGATCATTTTTTTATTTTTTTTTAGGTTAACAAATGCTTTAAAAATAAATGCTACTGTTTGCTCTTTAAAAATAAATACTCAAAATAAGTATAATGATTAAGTCCATCCCCTTCATGACATTGTTGAAAAGGGGCGGAGCATGGGTGTCCTTAAAATGATGCCCCACCTGAAAAGAGTTCTGCGGACGCCCATGTTTCACACTGATCAATTTTTGATCAGTTTGTTAGTAAAAAAAAGCGAAAGAAAAATGCCTGAAAAATGCATTCCTTTAAATCCTATGGAACTCTTTACACCGGTCCTCTCAGTTTCAGTTATGTTTTTAGTCTGCTTTCACACTGTCCAATGCAACAATGAATATGCATTTTTGCTGTGTTTTGCCACATTTTATATGCGTTTTTGATCTGTTTTTTTACCTGTGATGACTGAACAAAGCACCTCCCATAGCTGTGTTGCGTTTATCAGTTTTTGCCATGTTTTCCAATTATTTCAATAGAGAAGCTTTTTTGTGCCAAACATGCACCAAAAATGAAGTAAGCAGAACTTTTCCAATTTTCCATGCATTTTTCTTTTGCTTATTTTAACTGAAAACGGAGCAAAAACTGTGTGAAAGGGCCTTTAAAAGTCCTGCTTGCTGCATTTTTGGTGCGCGTAAATAAAAAAAAAAAAAAAAAACGAATCAAAAAAGCGCTCCATTTAAATTAACTATTTAAGCCCCGGAGGATTTGGCTGCTTAACGACCAGGGGGTATTTTGCGATTCGGCGCTGTGTGACTTTAACGGACAATTGCGTGGTCGTGCGACGCTGTACCTAAACTAATTTCACGTCCTTTTTTTCACACAAACAGAGCATTCTTTTGGTGGTATTTGATCACCTGTGCGATTTTTTGATCATGCGCTATAAACAAAAAAAGAGCGTAATTTTGCAAAAATAGCAATATTTTTCACATTTTTTTATATGAAATTCCCCCCCAAAAAAATGTAAAAATCAAAATTTTTTAACATTTTCGGCCAATTTCTTTTATGCTACCTATGTTTGGTAAAAAAAAATCGCAAAAAGCGTATTTTTATTGGTTTCCGCAAAAGTTATCGCGTTTACTAACAAAGGGAAAGATTTTTGTCATTTTTGTTGTTTTTTTTTTTAACGCGTAATGGCGGCGATCTGCGATTTTTTCTGTGGGACTGCGACATTGCGGCGGACAGATCGGACCCTTGACTGACATTTTTGACACTTTTAGGGTTACCAGTGACATTTCTACAGTAATGAGTGCTATACATATGCACCTTTACTGTAAAAATACACTGGCAGTGAAGGGGTTAACTTTTTTTTGAAAGGGAGGGGCTATGTGTGTCCCTAGGGGCGTGCTTTCTACTGTGATTGGCTGTGGCTTCAGATGTATGAATGGTGATCAACGGTTCTACATAGTAGAACCGTATGATCATCCTTCATTCACAGGGGAGAATGACAGGCAGCTTGTTTACACAAGCCGCCTGACTTTCTCCCTCTCCCCCGCCGATCGCAGAGTGACCGGCGGACATCGGGTCCGCCGGTCACACGCGCGGGGGGGTCCGTGACCACGCGGGAGCAGGAGCGCGCCTCCGGCGGCGCGCGCTCGCTCCCTAGACCCTCACAAGCTAGTGACGTAGCCCTACGTCACTTTGCCTGTGAGGGGCTGACCGCCGACGTAGATAGTCGTGCGGCGGTCGGCAAGTGGTTAAACACATCACACATATTACAGTCTGATTGTACAATCTCCACTAGATCTACCAAAAACTATGTAGTACAAAGGCCTGCAACAGATTTGTGCAATTCATTAGTTACAAATTGTAAATTCAGACAAAATTGTCATTATTCGGAGATGTAAATGTATCCGAATCTCTGAATCACAATAGTAATGAATTTCAATGAATCCAAAATAAATGATAACAAAACAACAAAATGAATTTATTTCATTCAGACCTTTTGTTAATGCTTAAAGCATCCGGTATATTGTGACAAAAAAACTAATGAACCAAATTTGTTTTTATGTTGCATTAACATTTTAATATAAAAAATGCACTACAGTACATATGAAATGGAAAGATATTGTGATAAATACAGTAAGGTAAAAAAGTGAAATGCGATGATCCCTACTTAGGCTGCCCTCACACTGCTCTGTTGCTGTGGTGCGTTGCGTTTTTTGCAGATTTTGCGTTGCATTTTTCCCCTGGAAATATGACTGAACAAAGCATTTCCCACAGGGGCATTGCATTTTTTATGTGTTTTTGATGACTTTTTGCCGCAGTTTTTATTAACCGCTTGCCGACCGCCGCAAGTAAATTTACTGCAGCGGTCAGCCCCGGCTAGGCAGAGTGACGTTAATTAACATCACTAGCCTGGGAGGGTCTGGGGAGCGAGTGCGCGCCCCCGCTCCCGCGCGGTCACGGACCCCCCCGCGCGTGGGACATCGGGTCCGCCGGTCACTCGGCGATCGTCAGGGGAGAGGGAGAAAGTCAGGCGGCTTGTGTAAACAAAGCCACCTGTCATTCTCCTCGGTGTAAAAACACTAATCACACAGTTCTACTATGTAGAACCGTTGATCAGTGTCCTTACACCTCAAGCCACAGCCAATCACAGTAGAAAGCACGCCCCTAGGGACACACACAGCCCCTCCCTCTCAATAAAGTTAACCCCTTCACTGCCAGTGTAATTTTACAGTAACAGTGCATATGTATAGCACTGATTACTGTAGAAATGTCACTGGTAACCCCAAAAGTGTCAAAAATGTCAGTCAAGGGTCCGATCTGTCCGCTGCAATGTCGCAGTCCCACAAAAAAAATCGCAGATCGCCGCCATTACGCGTTAAAAAAAAAAAACAACAAAAATGACAAAAATCTTTCCCTTTGTTAGTAAACGCAATAACTTTTGCGCAAACCAATAAAAATACGCTTTTTGCGATTTTTTTTTTACCAAACATATGTAGCGTAAAACAAATTGGCCGAAAATGTTAAAAAATTTTGATTTTTACATTTTTTTGGGGGGGAATTTCATATAAAAAAATGTGAAAAATATTGTTATTTTTGCAAAATTGACGCTCTTTTTTTGTTTATAGCGCAAAAAGTAAAAATCGCACAGGTGATCAAATACCACCAAAAGAAAGCTCTGTTTGTGGGAAAAAAAGGACGTCAAATTAGTTTAGGTACAGCGTCGCACGATCGCGCAATTGTCCGTTAAAATCACGCAGTGCCGAATCGCAAAATACCCCCTGGTCTTTCAGCAGCCAAATCCTCCGGGGCTTAAGTGGTTAAAGATACTGGAATTATTATAATTTTTTCAATACTAGTAATGTCATTGATCAGGGATTTATAGTGGAGCTGTGATAGTGTGGCTTGCAATCTGAAACTAGCTGATGCTGGCTGGGGGGGTACACTGAGTAACTGACACCAATAATGGCACTAATACAGTGATCAGTGCTAGGGGTGCTAGTTAATATTATTATATAGGATTTTCATGATGCCAACAGTTTATGCAGCACTTTACAACATGAGGGCAGGCAGTACAATACAATTTAATACAGTAGAAATCAGAGAGCCCTGCTCGTTAGAGCTTACAATCTAAGCGGGGGGGTGGGGTTAGAGCTTACAATCTAAGCGGGGGGTGGGGTTAGAGCTTACAATCTAAGCGGGGGGGGGGTTAGAGCTTACAATCTAAGCGGGGGGGGGTTAGAGCTTACAATCTAAGCGGGGGGGGGTTAGAGCTTACAATGTAAGTGGGGGGGTTAGAGCTTACAATCTAAGCGGGGGGGGTTAGAGCTTACAATCTAAGCGGGGGGTGGGTTAGAGCTTACAATCTAAGCGGGGGGGGGGGGTTAGAGCGTACAATCTAAGCGGGGGGGGGGGTTAGAGCTTACAATCTAAGCGGGGGGGGTTAGAGCTTACAATCTAAGCGGGGAGGGGTTAGAGCTTACAATCTAAGCGGGGGGGGTTAGAGCTTACAATCTAAGCGGGGGGGTTAGAGCTTACAATCTAAGCGGGGGGGGGGGTTGTGTCAAGAAATACAAAAGGTAATAACTGTGGGGGATGGGCTGATGGAGAAAATAAATGTACAGTTGTTAGGTGGGGGCCAGACTTCTCTGACAAGATGAGTTTTCAGGGGTCCTCTGAAAGTGGACAAAGTAGGAGGTAGTCGGACATATTGGGGTAAAGAGTTCCAGAGAATGGGAGATGGTCTAATACTGTACAATGTACTAATGACACTGGATGGTAAGGGGTTAACATCTAGGGACAATCAATGGGTTATATGTGTGCCTAACAATGTGTATCTTGCTGTTTTTTCCCAGGAAATAAAAAAACAAAAAAAAAGTTTGCCTGTTAGTAAACAACACAGAGCTCCCTTCCATAAATGATGGAGCTGATTAGCGGGTCCTGACAATCAATTATTGGCTGGGACCCGATAATCGGCTTCTGCTGTAACAAATCACAGGACAGCTAGGGTGGCAGGTGCGTGCGCCCCCCTACCTGGAAGCACTGATCACGTAGCAGATACATGATCCAGCACGGAGCAGCCGCCCTGCACAAGTATATCTGTGTGTGGCAGTCGACAAGTGGTTAGTTACAGTCAATTTTCCATCATAGAAAAAAAAAAATGAATACTTACCCATTGCATTGCTGTTCATTAGAAAGACTCCAAATGAAGAACCCTTTTCATCTTCCAAACACAGGAAAAATGTCTGAGCACCATACAGGTTAGTTCCATCCTACAGAGTAAAACACAGTGATGGAATCATGCATTTTTACCAGGGCTGCTGTTAGAAATCGCGGGGCCCCGTACAGACTACCTAGCAGGGCCCCCCCCCAAGAAAATATTAAAGATATATTTAGCTAAAACTACAACAAAATCACTATTATCAGACACAAATATAACATAACTCGCATAATTCCTGCTAAATCTAAAAAAAAAAACTATGTTAAATAAAAAAGAAGATGAGTTGAGAAAAATATACAGGCTGGGCAGTTGGAGCTCAGAGATCAGAGAGACAGAGAGAGAGAAACAAAGTTACAAATAAACTCCTGAGCAGAGATAACATTAGAGCCAGTGCTGGGAGGGGGACCACACAGGGAGGGGGATTAGTGAGGGACAGCTGTCTCTTTCTCAGCAGATAAAAGCTGATAGCAGGGAGAGGGACAGAGATCAGATTCAGGTGCTGGAGGAAGATTTCTGTATTTGTTGTCCATCACTAATCCCCCTCTCTGTGTGGGCCCCCCTGTGTGCTCAGGCCCCCTACAAGAGGGCTGGTGGTCCCCCCCCCCCTATCAGCGGCCCTGATTTTTACATACAACTGCACATTGCATCAGATAGATTAGGGCTTAGTTATGCAAACTAAACACTTGCTCTTAACATCCAAACAGACGCTAGTTTTAAAGCAGGGTAAGTAAGCACCAAGACGTAATTTGGGTCAAACAGCACAAGAATTTTCATATTTAGGTTATAGATGGACTATGGTGGGCCAGGTCAGTCTTAGGATTCTTAGATGATTTCCTGCCATAACTTTTGACTCTGTTTCTGTCTACCTGGGAGTTTAAGTCCCGGTTCACACTAAGGCGACCTGTGAGGCGACCTGGTCGCCTCACAGGTCGCCGTAGGTCGCCTCCCATAGGGAAGCTGCGGACCCGTTCTAATAGGAGCAACACAAGTCGCTCCGACCTAGAAAAAGGGTCCGGAGCTTCTTTGGGGCGACCAGGAGGCGACCGCCATAGACTTCAATGTTATGAAGTCCGTGGCGGCCGCTCAGAGGTCGCGGTGCGAAGTAGCGTCGCCCCTATGTGAACGGGGCCTTAGGGTGTTCCAGTCCACTCTTGCATACCTGAGCATCTCTTGTTGTATTCTCAAAAAAATAAAATAAATACAAATTCAAACTGAATAGTAGGACTTGTTCATAATGGCTACTGCATTGCATCTTAAGAAATACAAGAAATTGTTACGTAGTTCAGTTCTTCCGCATCTACCAACAGCTGAAATATTGGTTCTAGGTGGGCTGACCCTTTAAGCACTTATGGTTAAAACGATTGTTAAAGTACATGACTCTACACCAGGGGTGGGGAACCTTTTTTCTGCCAAGGGCCATTTGGGTATTTATAAAATCATTCGGGGGCTGTACAAAATGATCAACTTAAAAATGTGCCTGTTATATTTGGTCAAAAATTTAATTAACTCACCCCTAATGTGATGGCTGCAAATGCTTCTCTTTGGTGAGGTGTGTGATGTTAGCTGGTATTGATGACGTTGCTACTTGCAACTGGTTTTCCAGGTTTGCGTCAGTCAGTCTGGAGCGCAGTCGACTTTGTGGTGGTAAGTTTTGAAAAGAACTGCTAGCGGGTACTGCTGGTGGGTATAGCTTGCTGGTACTTCTGGTGGGTACAGTTGCCTGATACTGCTGTGGGTACTGCTGGCTCAGGCTGGTACTGCTGGCTTGTACTATGCTGTGGGTACTGCTGGCTCAGGCTGGTACTGCTGTGGGTATTGCTGATTCAGGCTGGTACTGTGTTGTAGGTACTGCCATGGGTACTGCTGGCTCAGGCTGGTACTGCTGGCTGGTACTGTGCTGTGGGTACTGCTGGCTAGTACTGCTGGCTCAGGCTGGTACTGCTGGCTGGTACTGCTGTGGGTAATGCTGGCTGGTACTGCTGTGGGTAATGCTGGCTGGTACTGCTGTGGGTAATGCTGGCTGGTATTGCTGTGGGTACTGCTGGCTGGTACTGTGCTGTAGGTACTGCTGGCTCTGGTTGGTACTGATGTGGGTACTGCAGGCTCTGGCTTATACTGCTGTGAGTACTGCTGGCTCTGGATGGTACTGCTGGCTCTGGATGGTACTGCTGGTTCTGGCTGGTACTGCTGTGTGTGCTGCTGGCGAGAAATGCTGGCTAGCATTGGCGCCGCGCTGGAGGAAGAGGCGATGTTTCCTGTATTGGTCACAGGCGGAATGCATTTGATGTCACTCCGCCTGTGACTCACTCAAACTGTCAGAATGGAGCCGGAACTATACAGGAAGCATTGGCTCCGTTCTGACAGACTCAGCTGCACGGGGGGCCGGGCCAAATGACTTTGAGGGCCGCATATGGCCCCCGGGACGTAGGTTCCCCACCCCTGCTCTACACTGACCAGATTTGTTGATAAGCGTTTTTACTGAACTGATATCTTATTTTGAGATAATCAAGCTCACAGGTTTGAAACTACCGGCCCTCCAGCTGTTGCAAAACTACAAGTCCCATGAGTCATTGCAAGGCTGACCGTTACAAGAATGACTTCCCTAGGCAGAGGAATGATGAGACTTGTAGTTCTGCAACAGCTGGAGGGCGACCAGTTTGAAAACCCCTGAATTCTAGCTCATGCTACTATGTGATTAAAGTGGCAGGACATATGAATTTGCAAAGCAGATTCAACAATAGCACCAGAACAGTTAACACCTTCTACTATTCTAATTTGAAATTAAAGTGTCACTAAAGGCAAACATTTTTTTTTAATTATTTTGGATAGAGTAAGGGAGGGTTATAACCCCTGACAGTTTTTTTTATTTTTGACAACTGTGTCTCTTCCAGCAGATTTCCCTTTCCTTCCTGTCTCAGAGCCAGAATTGGAAGCAAGAGAAAACCCCTCCAAAGTGAGGGATTACCAGGATGTCACAAGAGTCCCCATTGGAAGATTTCCACTCTATTAATATTACAGCACAAAATTGTGTAATTTCTGTTGCTTTCACATTTAAATGAAAAGAGTAAACAGGAATACATGAATAGAGCGTGTGAATCTCCCTAAGCGCCGGTTCACACTACCGCAACGCTACTTCCTGGGGCGACCTCCGAGGTCGCGGTGCGAGCAGCGCGCCGCGACCTCGGAGCGGCCGCCACGGACTTCATAACATTGAAGTCTATGGCGGTCGCCTCCTGGTCGCCCCAAAGAAGCTCCGGACCCTTTTTCTAAGTCGGAGCGACTTGTGTCGCTCCTATTAGAACGGGTCCGCAGCTTCCCTATGGGAGGCGACCTGCGGCGACCTGTGAGGCGACCAGGTCGCCTCACAGGTCGCCCTAGTGTGAACCGGGGCTTAGAGGAGCAATAAAAGAAAACAATAAAAAATGGACAGGTATTATAGGCCATCTAAACTTGCTTGTATATTAGCCCTTCTTAGAAAATAAACCAGAAATATTTTTGAGAGTTTCCTGACTTTTACCATACTGTCCAATGTAATTAGAGTTAGCAATACTTTTAATAAAAGCTACTGTTAGTAAATTAGGAAGACTTGGGCTACTGTTAAAACATAAAAACGTACCTTTAGTTATCTGCAATCTTGCCCTCACAAAGCATGACCTATTTACATTTCCAACCTTCTCATGCTGCTGCCCTTATCTGCAAACCACTTCAGGTTCTCAGCAAGGGATTATATCTTCCTTGGCCCACTTGTTAGCAGCTTGTGTACATAGCGGTGTCTATACGTAGGGCAACTAAACTGTTAACACACTATGCAAGGTATTCTGTCTGAGTACAACATTATTGGCAAATAAAGGTGAATAATTCTGTAAAGGCAGACCAGCTATGCCTGATCTGTGAATATTTATTTGTTTTAATGAAAGTAAAGCTATTCTTCAAATGGGTTTAAAGCAGGGGTGGGGAACCTTTTTTCTGCCAAGGGCCATTTGGGTATTTAGAAAATCATTCGGGGGCCGTACAAAATTATCAACTTAAAAATTAGCCTGTTATATTTGGTCAAAAATGTAATTAACTCACCCCTAATGTGATGGCTGCAACTGCTTCTCTTTGGTGAGGTGTGTGATGTTAGCTGGTATTGATGATGTTGCTACTCACAACTGGTTTTCCAGGTTTGCATCGGTCAGTCTGGAGCGCAGTCAACTTTATGGTGGTAAGCTTTGAAAAGAACTGCTGGTGGGTATGGCTGGCTGGTACTGCTGGTGGGTACAGCTGGTGGGTACTGCTGGCTTGTACTGTGGGTACTGCTGGCTCAGGCTGGTACTGCTGTGGGTATTGCTGATTCAGGCTGGTACTGTGCTGTAGGTACTGCCTTGGGTACTGCTGGCTAAGGCTGGTACTGCTGGCTGGTACTGTGCTGTGGGTACTGCTGGCTGGTATTGCTGTGGGTACTGCTGGCTGGTACTGTTCTGTAGGTACTGCTGGCTGGTACTGTTGTGGGTACTGCTGACTCTGGCTGGTACTGCTGTGGGTACTACTGGCTCTGGCTGGTACTGCTGTGGGTACTACTGGCTCTGGCTGGTACTGCTGTTAGTACTGCTGGCTCTGGCTGGTACTGCTGTGAGTACTGCTGGCTCTGGCTGGTACTGCTGTGAGTACTGCTGGCTCTGGCTGGTACTGCTGTGAGTACTGCTGGCTCTGGCTGGTACTGCTGTGGGTACTACTGGCTCTGGCTGGTACTGCTGTGGGTACTCCTGGCTCTGGCTGGTACTGCTGTTAGTACTGCTGGCTCTGGCTGGTACTGCTGTGAGTACTGCTGGCTTTGGCTGGTACTGCTGTGAGTACTGCTGGCTTTGGCTGGTACTGCTGTGAGTACTGCTGGCTCTGGCTGGTACTGCTGGTTCTGGCTGGTACTGCTGTGTGTTATGCTGGCTAGCAGCGGCGCCGCACTGGAGGGGAGGAAGAGGTGATGTTTCCTGTATTGGTCAGAGGCAGAGTGCATTCACTCCACCTGTGACTCACTCAGACTGTCAGAACGGAGCCGGAACTATACAGGAAGCATCGGCTCCGTTCTGACAGATCAGCTGAGAGACACAGACTCCGCTGCACGGGGGGCCGGACCAAATGACTTTGAGGGCCGCATACGGCCCCCGGGACGTAGGTTCCCCACCTCTGGTTTAAAGGATCACTGTAAATTTGTACTTGGAGCTGTCACCTAAGAAAAAACACATTTTTGTTCTCATTTGATGTTACTGAAACCCAGGAAGCCAAATTTTAATTTCACAACTCAAATGTTGGTTAATCCTATATTAGCTAAACCTCTGCACACTACAATCTACTTAATTAAGCTTACAGAATTATTTCTCTTAACTCAGCATATTAATTACAATATGCACTAATTAGAAAAATAGAATTCATCCTACAATAGTTTAACAAGCTTAAGCCCCGGTTCACACTAGGGCGACCTGTGAGGCGACCTGGTCGCCTCACAGGTCGCCGCAGGTCGCCTCCCATAGGAAAGCTGCGGACCCATTCTAATAGGAGCGACACAAGTCGCTCCGACCTAGAAAAAGGGTCCGGAGCTTCTTTGGGGCGACCAGGAGGCGACCGCCATAGACTTCAATGTTATGAAGTCCGTGGCGGCCGCTCCGAGGTCGCGGCGCGCTGCTCGCACCGCGATCTCGGAGGTCGCCCCTGCAAGTAGCGTCGCTCATATGTGAACCGGCGCTTAAGGTAGAGTAAGCCTTTCTTTGTTTATAGAAAACAGCACATTTGCGTACTTACTCAGGTACATTGCTTTGCCTATAATTACTGAATGCAAGCTACTTACATGTGAAAGGGAGATACTGTAACGCGTGTAATGAGCTTGTAATCATTAAATAAGAGATTATAATAACAAGCACTTACTCCATTGGGAAACGCGTCTCTGGTAAATATTGGCCATCTTCTCCAGTTGGTATCATGCTTGTATTGCCGGTGAACATGCTCCCCCAAGCCATAGATATTGCTGCTTGGCAGTTTGATGGACAGTTGTAGGAACTGGTCAGCATAATAAAGTGGTCCAATGGTGGTGTCAAAGCTGGTTTAAAAAGATGAGTTAGCTTTTAATCAAGTAATGTTAAAACGTCAGCATCTTAAAAGTTCCACATCAATTGACTTTTGTTCATGTTAAAAGGGTTTTGCAATCCCATACACATCTTTGGGAATGTAAAACCTGCTTGAAGAAGGTCAGATGCAGGTCAGAAAGAAATCATACAAAAAGGACAAAAAGGAGTCTTAACCTCCCTCGAGGTATTCCCGAGTGTGGCTCGGGGTGGAATTTCACTGCCATTAGCGGTAACCCACAGCCACACCCGGGGTACCGCCAGGGAGCATCGCTGGATCCTGAAAGAGAGGGTACTCACCTTGTCCCGGGATCCCGCCATGTGTCCCTGCAGCATACGGCGGCCGGATCTTCCTCCTGATGCTGTGAGCCCCAGCTTCCGTCTCCTGTGAGCGTCACGTCGCAGGGGGGTGGAACCGGTGGCAAATTCAAAAAGTTAAAAACACAAACACACTGATATAGTTACATAGTTACATAGTTACATAGTTACATAGTTACATAGTAGGTGAGGTTGAATAAAGACAATAGTCCATCCAGTTCAACCTGTGTAGGCATGTGTGGCTGTAATCATCTCCCATACCCCTGAATGTTCTGATCCTTGAGATGTAAGTCTAAGAGTCTTTTGAAAGCCACCATACTACCCGCAGAAACCACCTCTTGTGGTAGAGAATTCCACAATCTTGTTGCCCTAACAGTAAAGAACCCCCCGCGTTGCCTGAGGTTAAAACGCTTCTCCTCTAATCGCATTGTATGCCCTCGAGTCCTCATGCAATCCCTTCGAATGAACAGCTTTTTTTCTAAGCTGGGATCCCCATTAAGATATTTATAAATTGCTATCATGTCCCCCCTCAGACGTCTCTTCTCCAGGGAGAATAAATCGAGCGATTGTAGACGCTCTTCATAGTCAAGGTCCTCCAATCCCCTAATTAGTTTAGTTGCCCTTCTCTGGACTCTCTCCAGCTCCAACACATCCCTCCTGAGGACTGGCGACCAGAACTGGACGGAATACTCCAGATGCGGTCGGACCAGAGTTTTATAAAGTGGAAGGATTATAGTCTTATCTCTGGAATGCATCCCTTTCTTTATGCATGCTAATATTCTGTTGGCTTTGGAAGCTGCCGCTTGACATTGCATGCTGTTTCCTAATCTATCATCAACCAATACTCCCAGATCCTTCTCCATTTTTGATTCCCCCAAGGGCTCCCCTCCTAACGTGTATTGTGATTTTATGTTTTTAGTCCCCAAGTGCAAAACCTTACACTTCTCCACGTTAAACCTCATTTGCCATGTCGTTGCCCACTCTGTTATTTTGTCCAGGTCATTCTGCAGGATATCTGCTTCATGTTGTGAAGTTATTGCCCTGCCCAATTTTGTGTCATCTGCAAAAACTGATATCGAACTACTGATCCCGACCTCAATGTTGTTTATGAATAAATTGAACAAGGTTGGTCCCAGGACTGAGCCTTGGGGGACCCCGCTTACCACCTCAGACCAGTCTGAGTATGCGCTGTTTATTACTACCCTTTGGACCCGCCTTTTTAGCCAGTTCCGTATCCAAGAGCAAACCCTGCTATCGATACCTGCAGACCTTATTTTATAAATTAAGCGCTTGTGGGGAACTGTATCAAACGCCTTAGCGAAATCTAAGTACACCACATCTACTGGTCTGCCCCTATCTAGCTCACAGCTCACCTCCTCGTAGAATGTAAGGAGATTGGTTTGACAAGAACGCCCATTTGTAAACCCGTGCTGATTACTGCTGATGATGTTGTTGTCCTTAGCAAACTCTACGATATAGTCCCTTATCATCCCCTCCAGAAGTTTACATACTACTGATGTCAAACTGACAGGCCTATAATTTCCCGGGATATGCCTCTGGCCCTTTTTGAATATTGGAATCACGTTAGCTTTCTTCCAATCCCCTGGTACATCTCCTGTCCTAATACTGTCAGCAAAGATCAGGAACAGTGGTCTCGATATAACTTTACTGAGTTCCTTGAGTACTCTCGGATGTATGCCATCCGGTCCTGGTGATTTGTTTGTGTTAAGTTTATCCAGCCTTTCCCTGATTTCCCCCTCTGTTAGCCATGGTGGCAAGTCCTGTTTATTACTACTAACCATACAGTCATGGTCAGTGTACCCCTCCTTTTCCTGTGTAAAGACTGACGAGAAAAAAGCATTTAGCACGGTTGCTTTTTCAGTGTCCTCTGTAACCATCCTCCCATCATTGTTAATTATGTGTGCAATATGCTCTGCCTTAGTTTTTTTGCTGTTGATATATTTAAAGAATTTCTTTGGGTTTTTTTTACTATCCTCCGCTATTTGTCTCTCAAAGTTGATTTTAGCCATCTTGATTTCTTGTTTACTTTTCTTATTTGCCTCCTTGTATTGCTCGAAAGCCGATACTGTGCCCTCTGATTTATACTTCTTGAAGGCCAATATATTGTAATCCTATTGGATTACATAATAAAATAAAATAAATTGACCTTAGTTTGCCCTCCAGTGCTTTCCCCAGTACCCTTCCTGCATTTTTCCTGTACTTTGTGTCTGGAAATTGCAGAGCGACCATGGCATCAAAAAAGTGCGCCGACACCTCGAAAGCGGTATATGACCTACTGGGAAACAGCAACAGCGATACAGAATCGCTTGCAGAATGGAGCGATAGCAATTCGTGGGGAAGTTCGTCATCGGACGCAGAACGCGATTTCAGCGATGATCCTGCGACTGTGCCCAGTGATGTGCGGACTTGGTGCTCGATTGACTGCGGTACAGAGCATGTAGCACCCCCACGGTTCCCATTTACTAGAGCACCTGGTATCAAAGTGGATGTTGAGGATGACAACCCCTTGGCATACCTCCAACTCTTTTTGACCAATGAGGTTATTGAAAAGATTGTTATGGAAACGAATCGGTACCAGGAGCAACAAGCTGCTGCGCATCGGCGGCTTTCAAGGAGCAGAATGTGGGAACCAGTGACCAAAGCAGACATCTGGAAGTTTTCTGGGCCTAATTATTCTGCAGAGAGTGGTGGGGAAACCCCTGCAGAAGTGGTATTGGACCACCAACAAATTACTGGCCACTCCTTTTTTTGGCACGGTCATGTCGGAATAAAAATTTTCGCTCATTATGAAATATTTGCACTTTGCAAATAATGATAAATTTGATGAGACTTCTCATCCAGCTCCAAAACTCAAAAAGATTTGGGACGTTTATCAAATTATTCTAAAAAATTTCCAGCAGTCCTATGTACCAGATAGAGACATTTGTATCGACAAAAGTCTAATGGCCTACAAAGGAAGACTCAGCTGGATACAGTATATAGCTTCAAAGAGAGCACGCTTTGGCATAAAATTATTCATATTAAACACAAATGTTGAGAATTTCATTTTGATAGAAGGTCCCACAAATGCAGATAATAAACCTCCAAAGATAAAGGCCCAAAAGTCCAACACCAGAGGATGGGATCAATAAAGCTGGGAAATGTTACCGGAACATCATGACCTCCGGTCAAGGTAGGTCAGATGGAGCATGTGATTGAAGGTTTCCAATGGAATCCCCCTGGGATAAGCAGGTCTCCAATATCCTATGCAAGTGTCCTGGTTCTCAGACGTCAATACAGTTGGTCCCAGATGCTCTCCTTGCAGTGATGTGGACACTGGAAGAAGAAGCCAGCCACCGTCACTCGCGTGCCCTGCATACACAGCGGTCAGCCGTTCCCTTACATTTGACAGATGGTAGATGAACCTAGCTTCGCTTCTTGATCAGATTGGTCACAAATTTGGTAAACCAAAGAGATCTGCAGGAGGAAGAAATAAAAATCCTATCCAGAAGCCGATTCCCCGAGTGGCCGGCAGAGGGCGCAGCGGCTGTTGTCCCAGTACGGCAGGTATATGGCACAATAAGGTTGACTTTTTGCACCGATTACCGTTTGTATATTGGAGACCTGCTTATCCCAGGGGGATTCCATTGGAAACCTTCAATCACATGCTCCATCTGACCTACCTTGATCGGGTAAGCAGATACCCCTTTTATCTGGTGCACATGGTGACATTTCCCAGCTTTATTGATCCCATCCTCTGGTGTTGGACTTTTAGGGCCTTTATCTTTGGAGGTTTATTATCTGCATTTGTGGGACCTTCTATCAAACTGAAATTCTCAACATTTGTGTTTAATATTTGTTGGCGCTGTGCTTTATATTTTTGCTTTTTGATCCTTCGGTTTATGTACTGGCAGCCTTCTGATGTTTAATATCATCTATTGTATTCATCCATAGTGTAACTAACAGTGTTGGGGGTAACTAGTTACAAAGTAACTGATTACAGTAACTACATTACTTTTTTTGATAACTAAGTAAAGTAACTAGTTACAATACTAATATTGGTAACTACACTACTTTACTAGGCTATAGGAGGTAACTACACTACTTTATTGGTTATAGGAGGTATCTACACTACTTTACTAGGCTATAGGAGGTATCTACACTACTTTACTAGGCTATAGGAGGTAACTACACTACTTTACTAGGCTATAAGAGGTAACTACACTACTTTACTAGGTTATAGGAGGTAACTACACTACTTTACTAGACTATAGGAGGTAACTACACTACTTTACTAGGCTATAGGAGGTAACTACACTACTTTACTAGGCTATACGAGGTAACTACACTACTTTACTAGGCTATAGGAGGTAACTACACTACTTTACTAGGCTATACGAGGTAACTACACTACTTTACTAGGCTATAGGAAGTAACTACACTACTTTACTAGACTATAGGAGGTAACTACACTACTTTACTAGGTTATAGGAGGTATCTACACTACTTTACTAGGCTATAGGAGGTATCTACACTACTTTACTAGGCTATAGGGGGTAACTACACTACTTTACTAGGCTATAGGAAGTAACTACACTACTTTACTAGGCTATAGGAGGTAACTACACTACTTTACTAGACTATAGGAGGTAACTACACTACTTTACTAGGCTATAGGAGGTAACTACACTACTTTACTAGGCTATACGAGGTAACTACACTACTTTACTAGGCTATAGGAGGTATCTACACTACTTTACTAGGCTATACGAGGTAACTACACTACTTTACTAGACTATAGGAGGTAACTACACTACTTTACTAGGCTATAGGAGGTAACTACACTACTTTACTAGGCTATAGGAGGTATCTACACTACTTTACTAGGCTATAGGAGGTAACTACACTACTTTACTAGGCTATAGGAGGTAACTACACTACTTTACTAGGCTATAGGAGGTAACTACACTACTTTACTAGGTTATAGAAGGTATCTACACTACTTTACTAGGCTATAGGAGGTATCTACACTACTTTACTAGGCTATAGGGGGTAACTACACTACTTTACTAGGCTATAGGAAGTAACTACACTACTTTACTAGGCTATAGGAGGTAACTACACTACTTTACTAGACTATAGGAGGTAACTACACTACTTTACTAGGCTATAGGAGGTAACTACACTACTTTACTAGGCTATACGAGGTAACTACACTACTTTACTAGGCTATAGGAGGTATCTACACTACTTTACTAGGCTATACGAGGTAACTACACTACTTTACTAGGCTATAGGAGGTATCTACACTACTTTACTAGACTATAGGAGGTAACTACACTACTTTACTAGACTATAGGAGGTAACTACACTACTTTACTAGGCTATAGGAGGTAACTACACTACTTTACTAGGCTATAGGAGGTATCTACACTACTTTACTAGGCTATAGGAGGTAACTACACTACTTTACTAGGCTATAGGAGGTAACTACACTACTTTACTAGGCTATAGGAGGTATCTACACTACTTTACTAGGCTATTGGAGGTATCTACACTACTTTACTAGGCTATAGGAGGTAACTACACTACTTTACTAGGCTATAGGAGGTAACTACACTACTTTACTAGGCTATAGGAGGTAACTACACTACTTTACTAGGCTATAGGAATGCGCTTTCCTGCGTTACCCAAGCCGTGCGATACAATCGTTATTTCGAAAAATAGAGAGGGATGAAGTTTATGACTTTTTGTTGCACTTTATGTTTTATTCTGTTTTTTCAGATTTTGTTCTCATGTTTCCCAAAGCCTGTGTTTATACAATAAACTCTATGCAGAAAGAGTGTCATGTATCTTCTTCTACACGGTCAATTAAGAAAGAGGAAAGTAAAGTAATAAGTAGTGAAGTTACTTTTCAAATGCAGTAACTAGTAAAGTAATCTCGTTACAATTTACAGAAGTAACTAGTTACATTTTTTGAGTAACTACCCCAACACTGGTAACTAAGCCTGCTGGTTTATTATTATAATAAAATGACTCATGCTATGTGAATCCATCACTGGTTACATATGGAATTCGGTCCTATACACCGGGAAAGGAACCAAATTCAACCAACGATTAAGCAGTTATGGAATGGCAACCGATTCGGTTCTTATGTTGATTGAGCCATTGCGGAATCAGGGGTACTGTGTAACCACAGACAATTTTTATATGTCTCCAGAACTCTATGAGTTCCTTCTTCAAAACAAGATGGATGCATATGGGACCGTTAGAGCTAATCCGGCGTGACATGCCCCCAACCTTTGCCAATAAAAAGCTCAAGGCAGGAGAAATAGTTGCCTGGCAGAAATGCAAAATGATGGCACAACAAAAAAGATGTGTGCCTGATGAGTACCATTCACAACACCGCTACTCTCATGGTACACACAAAAGGTGTAAAAGACGTAATGAAACCACAACTGGTGATAGATTACAATAACACCATGGGAGGTGTGGACAGAGCTGACCAGGCCATGATTTTTTATCCGGCAATGCGGAAACAACAAAAAAAAAATTACAAAAAAATCTTCAGGCATCTTCTTGAACAATGTTTGTGGAACGCATTTATTCTACTAAAAAAAAAAAAGAGTGAAAGGCCTGTGGTTCATGCGGACTTTGTTTGGAAAGTTACCGAACTGATATTTCTCAGGCAACAACACCTGTAAATAGGCTGTAAATAGATCCGGACGTCGTGTTGCTGGTGTTGTGAACCCCGAATGCCTGACTGGTTGTCACTTTATGGACCACATTCCACCGACAGAAAAGAATTCTGCACCCACAAGGACGTGTGTGGTTTGCTGCTCTAAACGTGACGACACCGGACAGAAAATCCATAAAGAAACGCGGTACTATTGTCCTGATTGTGACGTCGGACTTTGTGCTGTACCCTGTTTTAAAATTTTCCATACCCGGGGTGTTTACTGAAGCAATATGACGACTAATATTGCATCCTTGTTTGGCCCAAAAAAATGTCAGTGTTTTTGGTTATGTTATTTACTATAATTTATTGAATAAAAAGTATTATTATTATTATATTATTATTTGTTATTATTTATAGTTAGTTATTATATTATAATTTATGGTTTTGTGTTTCAAACATTATCATACCCAAGATGTTATAAAGAAGAACGCACAGTAAATAAAAATCATATGTAAATAGTTGGTTTGGGCGGCTCATCCTTAACCACTTCACCACTAGGCCTATTTCTGACACTTTTTGTTTACAAGTTAAAATCAGTATTTTTTCCTAGAAAACTACTTAGAACCCCCAAACATTATATATATTTTTTTAGCAAAGACTCTGGAGAATAAAATGGCGGTCATTGCAATATTTTTTGTCACGCGGTATTTGTGCAGCGGTCTTTAAAACGCCATTTTTTGGGGAAAAATTACATTTCACTGCATTTAAAAAATACTAAACAGTAAAGTTAGCCCATTTTTTTGTATATTGTGAAAGATGATGTCACGCCGAGTAAATAGATACCCAGCATGTTACGGTTTAAAATTGCGCCCCCCCCCCCCCCGTTGGATGGCGACACACTACGGTCAATAGAGATCTCAATAGGCGACGCTTTAAATTTATTTAACGGTTACCAGTTTAGAGTTAGAGTGTAGCTCTTTTTTTTAAATTATTGCCCACGCTCTGGCGATCGCGGCGATACCTCACATGTGTGGTTTGAACAGCGATTTCATTCGCGGCTCGACTTCCGTATACGTTTTTTTTTGTGCGCGAGCTAACGGTGACGGGGGTGGCTAAATTTTTTTTTCCCATTTATTTTATTTATTTAATTTTATTACAGTTTTTTTAAAAAAAATCTGATCACTTTTATTGCTGTCACAAGCAATGTAAACATCCCTTGTGACACCAATATATAGTGACAGGTACACTTTATGGAGGGATCGGGGGTCTAAAAGACCCTAGACCCCTCCACTACACTTCCCTGTATGCAAAACGCCGAAAACGGCGTTTTTGCATACAGCCGTTTTTTAAATTTGCCGCCGTTTTGCAGCACACTAACCCGGAAGTGACGTCATGGACGCCGCCTCCGGGTTACGTCATCGGAGACCCTATCGATGCCGTTTCTTGCATTCATCGGGACTCCTTCCAGCCGGCGGACGCGCCGGCTGGATGCTCGGGGCTCCCGGTGGGACGGGAGCCCCGGTAAAAGCAGCGGAAGGCGGCGGGAGGGGGGGGCGTTCCCTCCCGCCCCCCCGGGTAACGATCGAGCGGCTCCCGAGCCGCATCGATCGGTACCGACGGAAAGCCGACCGTCGGCTTTAAACCAGGGTACCGGGATGATGCCTCTAGCTAGAGGCATCATCCCGGTATACCCCTGCAAAGTTTAGGACGTCATATGACGTCCACCCAGGGGGAAGTGGTTAAGAATTACATGAAAAATAATGGTACCGCTTTCAGCACCTAAAATCTGAAATAATCATACCGCCAGAGAGGTTAACCTGTAAGTATAATTTTAAACCTCCTGGAAAAATATTATTATTGTTACTAGGATAATGAGTGTTAGTAAGGTTAAGGGTTTTGCTGAGTGGACAGTGTATACAAAAATGGAGCAACAGCTCCACGATGAATACTGCTGGGGCAGATGTGAGCAGGTTACCCTTCTATTATTTCCTATTAGCGCCGGTTCACATTACCGCGACGCTACTTGCAGGGGCGACCTCCGAGATCGCGGTGCGAGCAGTGCGCCGCGACCTCGGAGCGGTCGCCACGGACTTCATAACATTGAAGTCTATGGCGGTCGCCTCCTGGTCGCCCCAAAGAAGCTCCGGACCCTTTTTCTAGGTCAGAACGACTTGTGTCGCTCCTATTAGAACGGGTCCGCAGCTTCCCTATGGGAGGCGACCTGCGGCGACCTGTGAGGCGACCAGGTCGCCTCACAGGTCGCCCTAGTGTGAACCGGGACTTAGAGGTCCACAGAAGCAAATTGCAACACAGAGGTAAACAAATAACTTAGAAAGGAGTCTTCTGAACAGGTGGTTATTGGGAGTGGTGTGAAGGACAGAGGGGTAAGTCAGGATGATCATTTAGGAAGATGGATTAATATAGTTAGAGGGAATGTTAGGGGCTTACAGAAAAAGAAGGCCAGTTCTGTGTTTGAGCACCCAAACTAATTTGCCAAGTTGGGTGAAGATGTGCAGGTAGCAAACTCAGAGGTGGCAGTCCTAGATGTCACTTGTAGAGGATAGAGGATTTTTAAATATCTATTTAAAGAACGATGCTGCAAGTTGAAGAAAAGGACCTCCAGGGTTATATTCTCTGGAATATTGCCTGTGCCATGTGCAACACAGGGTATGGGGGTACTTGGAGAACTAAATGTATATTTAAAGTTCCTGAACTTTATTGGTACGGATCCAGTGTGAGTTGAGCTATACATAATGTAAGGCTCAATTCGCACTGCACTGAATTCGCTGTAGAAATTCATTGGATGTTTCTATGTTGCTGGTGTGAAGCCCGGTCTTTTCTTAACCAGTGTGAAGTTTCGGAGCAGAGTCAGGCTCCTGGACTCCAGCACCCAGCTATACTGAATGATGGAGGAACGCAGAGGGATGCTTTCCAGCAGTGGTGCAACTCAGCTTGTCTACCTAGCTCATTAGATTGTTTAAAAAAGAGCTGGTACATTCCTAAATGCACAAAATATAACTGGATATTAACATTTATATGTTTTAACACCACAGATGGTTGATCCAAGAAAAATTAAATTGCCTTATGGGAGATCATGAAAGAAGTTTGGAGAAAATTGGGCCATGCTCTATAGGGGTTTTTAATTAGTTCCTCTGGATCAACTGTGGGTATAGGATTCTATATATGGAGGCTTTCTATTTATTTATTCTATGTATTTAAATGCTTTTCCATTGGTTGAACTAGATGGACTAGCAACTATACTGTAGTTACACTAAGTATGTAACTATGATGTCAAACTGATGCCATCAACGCAAACCAAAAAGGTTCACTGACCAAGGCCCTAAAACTGAACAGCTAAATACACAGATACAATATTTATATAAGAGGCGCTTACCTGCAAAAAAATTGTATTTCTGTCCATCTATTTCTGATATTTATCCTGTTCTGATATATTTCATACAGCTGTATTACATATCACAATCCTGCCTGGTGGGGGAGAGAACCTGACTTTCTCTACTGCTCTTTCACTTTCAATGTGTCCTTCACACCCAGGGGCAGACTGGCAACTTTCGGCCCGGGTGGCAAGTACAAACCAGAGGCCCATGGTGAAGCGACTCGGCCCCTCTCCCACTCTCCCTCTTCCCTTCCTCTTCCTGACCCCCATTCCAAGCTGAAGCCATGCTCCAGATATCCTCTACTTACCGGCTGAACCCAACTTCCTGACCTGGCCAGCAGGGGGCGGTTGGGGCGGAGCTGGGACAGCTCGGTCGGGGCTGGTGGGGGGAGAAGAGTAGCCAGTGGGGCATGGAACCGGCCTCTGCTCAGACACAGTTTACACCATCCATGCTGAGGGGGGGGGGGGGGGCCTGCGCTTTGTCCTTGTCTTCAACCTGCGCTCAGTAGGTCAGTGGCAGGGACTTTTTACTTCTCTTCACCAGAAATCCTTTAGGCATGTCTGTGGAAGAAGCAGTGCAGCCTTTTTACAGGACATCAGAGTGGCCCAGGGGGCAATTGCCCCTCTGCCCCCTGGCCCAGTCCTCCCCTGTTCACACCCACCCTGTGACTGCACACTGATCAGCTCACCTCTATACCACTCTGATTTAGCTTCCTATCTGCATGCTTCTTGCATTGCAACATACGTAATTGGCTTCTTCTGCTGTTTTTTTCCTCTCTATCTTTAACCACTTACCTACCGGACACTTTCCCCCCCTTCCTGCCCAGACCAATTTTCAGCTTTCAGCGCTGTCACATTTTGAATGACAATTGCGCGGTCATGCTACACTGTACCCATATGAAATTTTTTATCATTTTTTTCACACAAATAGAGCTTTCTTTTGGTGGTATTTAATCATCTGCACAAATACCGTGTGACATAAAAGATTGCAATGATCGCCATTTTATTCTCTAGAGTCTCTGCTAAAAAAAATATATATAATGTTTGGGGGTTCTAAGTAATTTTCTAGCAAAAATAAGAGGTTAAACTGCTCTCCCTTCCAGCCGGAAGTTCATTCCTTTGATCTAAAGAACCAAAAGATACATTGTAAAGCATTTTGTTTATACTTATCTAGCAGCTTTAACAATGTTGATAAACATTTGCCGAAGACTTTTTTTTTTTTTTTACAGCTGTGAGTGAGCAGAAAACAGCTCAGTTAGAATCGAGGACATGCAGTTTAAGATCGTCGGGGGGGGGGTGAATCGAGATCGCGATTTTATAACGATTAATTGTGCAGCTCTAGTGTGCAGACTATAAAATTTTTGTTGGCCGTCAACACAACGGACGATTTTCATGCAGTCAGTACAGATTTCGACAGGGAAAAATCTGATGAGCAAGACTGGGCATGCTCAGAGAAGAAAAAACACAAAGAAAGCAAACCAACACATGACATCACTTCTGAAGTAGAATTTTGTCGGGCGGGAAAATTTGTGTGCAGTCTTGGCACATTCCAACCAACAAAACACAACTCTGGACAAAAGTCGGACGATCGGTGGGCCGATAATCGTTGCTTGTGTACGAGGCATAAGACTGGGATGCCATTAAAGTTCATGTGCGTGAAAAGGCAGGCGTCCCAATACTTTTGGTAATATAGTGTATATACATATTTGATTTACAGTCAAATCCATAGGATCCACCAAATGGAGACCTGCCCCAGCAATCCTACTGCATTTTATACTGAATGTTCTCCTTCAAGCCAAAAGCAATAGATCAGCTCAGCCTTCAAAAATTCCTATTTCTTGATGGGTCATTTAAGAATTGGAGCCATCGTGTTTGGCCGTGCACTAATCCACATTTTGACTGGGGAATAAATATAATTTTAACCACTTTACCGCTGAGTACCGTAGTACTACTGCGGCAAAGTGGCTCGTTATCGTCTGACGACGTAGACCTACGTCGCCAGACTCCTCCCCCTGTAGGCGGCACGCTCCCGCTGTTTTCATTCACAGCGGGAGTCGGGCCAGGGGAGGAGCAGCGGCGATCGCCGCTGCTCTGCCCCGATCGCCGGGGAATCCAGTTTGGAGATCCGCCCGCTTGTGTAAACAGAGCGGGCGGATCTCCTAAGTGACAGGGAGTGACAGATTGCAGGGTTCAGCATAGCTGAACATCCGATCTGTCCCTGGCTCACTCAGTCACCTCCCCCCCACACGTTAGTAAGCACCAGGCATACATTAACCCCTCCCTCTCCAATAAAATTAACCCCTTCCCTGCCAGTGTAATTTTTACAGTAACAGTGCATATGTATAGCACTGATTACTGCAGTAATGTCACTGGTACCCCCAAAAGTGTCAAAAATGTCAGTCAAGGGTCCGATCTGTCCGCCGCAATGTCGCAGTCCCGCAAAAAAAATCGCAGATCGCCGCCATTACGCGTTAAAAAAAAAACACCAAAAATGACAGAAATCTTTCCCTTAGTTAGTAAACGCAATAACTTTTGCGCAAACCAATCAAAATGCGCTTATTGTGATTTTTTTTACCAAAAATATGTAGCAAAAAACAAATTGGCCAAAAATTTTAAAAAAATTTGATTTTTACATTTTTTGGGGGGGGAATTTCATATAAAAAGATGTGAAAAATATTGTTATTTTTTCAAAATAAATCTCTTTTTTTGTTTATAGCGCAAAAAGTAAAAATTGCACAGGTGATCAAATACCACCAAAAGAAAGCTCTGTTTGTGGGAAAAAAAGGACGTAAATTTCGTTTGGCTACAAGGTCGCACGACCGCACAATTGTCAGTTAAAGTCGCACAGCGCCGAATCGCAAAAAGTGGCCTGGACGTAAGACAGCAAAATCCTCCGGTGGTAAAGTGGTTAAGGATTGGAGCCATCGTGTTTGGCAGTGCACTAATCCACATTTTGACTGGGGAATAAATATAAATTTTAGCTACCCTTGGCAAAGAAAAAAACTTCAAAAAGCAAATCTATTAATATGCATTCCTAAAATAGATTATAAGAACTCTTTCTTACATGACTCTGGCATCCGGTGTTTTTCTATGAACTTTGATTCCAAAGGGCTTCTTAACCAATTCTACATTATAATTTGGGTTTGGTTCCGCTGACCCAGTAAATTCTTTAACGTGTTCATGAGGAACTTCAAATCTTTTGTTTAAGTTATCTACGATCTACAGAGAAAAAAAAAAAAGTTATGTGTTTGTTCATTTCAAGATCAGACTTTTAACTAAGGTACAAGTCCGTTATTTCATTAGAGAAAATGACAAGGCTGTATAAAGGAATTGCATACAAACATAAGGCAGGCAAACCAACTCACCAAAGATTAAAAAGTTATCTTTATTATGCTGGCTGGTACCCTGTGGTGGGTGGCTGGCACCCTGTGGTAGGTGGGTGGCTGGCACAGGGGCTGTGGGTGGCTGGTACAGGGCCTGTGGGTGGGTGGCTTCTATAGTGTCTGTGGTTGGCTGGTACAGGGCCTCTGGGTGGCTGGCTGGCTGTCTGGCACCCTGTCTGTGGGTGGCTGGCTGGCTGTCTGGCACCCTGTGGTGGGTGGGTGGCAGGCTGGGTGGCACCCTGTGGTGGGTGGGTGGCGTGGCACAGGGGCTGTGGGTGGCTGGCTGGTACAGGGCCTGTGGGTGGGTGGCTTCTATAGTGTCTGTGGTTGGCTGGTACAGGGCCTCTGGGTGGCTGGCTGGCTGTCTGGCACCCTGTCTGTGGGTGGCTGGCTGGTACAGGGCCTGTGGGTGGGTGGCTTCTATAGTGTCTGTGGTTGGCTGGTACAGGGCCTCTGGGTGGCTAACTGGCTGTCTGGCACCCTGTCTGTGGGTGGCTGGCTGGTACAGGGCCTGTGGGTGGGTGGCTTCTATAGTGTCTGTGGTTGGCTGGTACAGGGCCTCTGGGTGGCTGGCTGGCTGTCTGGCACCCTGTCTGTGGGTGGCTGGTTGGCTGTCTGGCACCCTGTGGTGGGTGGCTGGCTTTCTGGCACCCTGTGGTGGGTGGGTGGCAGGCTGGGTGGCACCCTGTGGTGGGTGGGTTTTGGCACAGGGGCTGTGGGTGTCTGGCTGGTACAGGGCCTGTGAGTGGGTGGTTGGCTGGAACAGTGCCTGTGGCTGGCAGGTACAGGGCCTGTGGGTGGCTGACTGACTGGTACAGGGCCTGTGGGTGGCTGGCTCGCTGAAACAGTGCCTGCGGCTGGTAGGCTGGTACAGGGCATGTTGATGTGGGTGGCTGGCTGGCACCGGGCTGCTGTAGGTGGGTGTATGGCTGTGATACACTCCCACAAGACTAGTCCTGACTCCAGACGAGGATATCCAAGGAGAGGAAGGCGGCTTAAGAAGGCAGAATGATGTCACAAAAATATTGGCAATATCGGCCAGTTCCGGGGCCGATACCCATATGGCGGGGAAAGTGCATATCAGCCCCCGATATATCGGCCTTGCCGATAATCCGGCTATTCTTACTGGAAATACTGGAGGTAGCAGTTAAAAGGAAATTGAGGTTTACCACACAAATAAGGAATAAGATAGGCCTTAAAAATACACTGACCACAGAGCACTGCAGAATTATGAAGAATGGTTGCCCTGGGATGTTGAAAATATGTGCCACCCTTTAGTCTAGTGGGAAGGGTCTGCTGGAACCATATCTAACTTGCTGATTGTACTCATTTCCTTGTGAGTATGATAGACTTTTAATAAATGAAACATTTGTGTGATACTAATCAAAAAGAGGTTTTATTTTCCTTTTTCACCAGTAAATGAAAGGTGGGTAGTCTATTAAACTTCAGGTGAGATTTGTAGACCAGACCTGAATTGGAGCTGAGGGGAAGAGGGACCTATGAATGATGGAGATGGTCCAGTGGAGCCAGAAGAAGGCTTGGTGAGTAGAGGAAGCAGAGAGATGCTGAAAAGCAGAAGGGGTTAGTGCAGTGGTGAATGCACTATAATGGCTGGATCTGTAAGAGTGGAGTTACTGGGAAACTACACTGGACAGGGGACTTTTGAGGTAGAGTTTTGTTAATTATTAAGACTTTGTGTGCTGAAGGCTGATTAGGAGAATTGGAAAAAAACCTTACTGGATTAATATTAGTGACAGCCAATTCTACCTCAGGAATCCCCATAAGGGGATTTTAACCGCTTGCCGACCGCCGCAAGTAAATTTACTGCGGCGGTCAGCCCCGGCCAGGCAGAGTGACGTTAATTAACGTCACTAGCCTGGGAGGGTCTGGGGAGCGAGCGCGCGCCCACGGAGGCACGCTCCCGCGCGGTCACGGACCCCCCTGCGTGTGTGACCGGCGGACCCGATGTCCGCCGGTCACTCGGCGATCCTCGGGGGAGAGGGAGAAAGTCAGGCGGCTTGCGTAAACAAGCCACCTGTCATTCTCCTCGGTGTAAAAACACTGATCACACAGTTCTACTATGTAGAACCGTTGATCAGTGTCCTTACACCTCAAGCCACAGCCAATCACAGTAGAAAGCACGCCCCTAGGGACACACACAGCCCCTCCCTCTCAAATAAAGTTAACCCCTTCACTACCAGTGTATTTTTTACAGTAACAGCGCATATGTATAGCACTGATTACTGTAGAAATGTCACTGGTAACCCCAAAAGTGTCAAAAATGTCAGTCAAGGGTCCGATCTGTCCGCCACAATGTCGCAGTACCGCAAAAAAATCGCAGATCGCCGCCATTACGCGTTAAAAAAAAAACACCAAAAATGACAAAAATCTTTCCCTTTGTTAGTAAACGCGATAACTTTTGCGCAAACCAATCAAAATACGCTTTTTGCGATTTTTTTTTTTTTACCAAACATATGTAGCATAAAACAAATTGGCCGAAAATGTTAAAAAATTTTGATTTTTACATTTTTTTGGGGGGGAATTTCATATAAAAAAATGGGAAAAATATTGCTATTTTTGCAAAATTTACGCTCTTTTTTTGTTTATAGCGCAAAAAGTAAAAAGCGCACAGGTGATCAAATACCACCAAAAGAAAGCTCTGTTTGTGGGAAAAAAAGGATGTCAAATTCGTTTAGGTACAGCATCGCACGACCGCGCAATTGTCCGTTAAAATCACGCAGTGCCGAATTGCAAAATACCCCCTGGTCTTTTAGCAGCCAAATCCTCCGGGGCTTAATTGGTTAATACAGAACTGTAAAAATGTTTTTTTTTTTTAAATTTCTTATCATTGTGCATAAATTTACCCGAGAGTAACAGTGGGGCAAAATGAATTAAGGTTTAATGAATGGTTAAAGCTGCATTAAGGATTTGAGATCTTATAGGCGATGTGAGTGTCAAACCAAAAAATAAAAATAACTGGAAGTACAACTGAATAATGGGTTTAGTAATATTTTTTTCTTTGTTAAAGGAGAAGTAGGGTCAAAGTTTTTTTGGCCCTACTTCTCCCATGGATCACAGGAGTGCAGTTTGTTCTGCTCTGCTGTGACCCATTTTCAGCCTAAAGCCCGCTGACGGCTGACATCACTTAGCGGGTCCAGGTGCTGGAGAGATCACAACTTTACAGTTGGCATCCATCCAGATGCCTGGACTGGCAGCTGGTTCAGCCTCTCAGCTGCGTTACTGGGAGACTAAGCCAGTTGCCCCCCAGCTCAGTACTCCAGTGAGCACTGGAGGGGCAGGACAGACAGTTGGTGACTGATAGTCATGGCTCTCTGCTCAGAGAAATTAGCGGTGTTTGAATTCTCAGTTCTCAGTGCAGAGGTGGCGGGGAACAGATGCAGCATTGGATAGATGGATAGATGTAGCATTGGATAGATGGATATGCAGCGTTGGATAGATGGATAGATTCAGCATTGGATAGATGGATAGATGCAGCATTGGATAGATGGATAGATGCAGCATTGGATAGATGGATAGATGCAGCATTGAATAGATGGATAGATGCAGCATTGGATAGATGGATAGATGCAGCATTGAATAGATGGATAGATGCAGCATTGGATAGATGGATAGATGCAGCATTGGATAGATGGATAGATGCAGCATTGAATAGATGGATAGATGCAGCATTGGATAGATGGATAGATGCAGCATTGGATAGATGGATAGATGCAGCATTGGATAGATGGATAGATGCAGCATTGAATAGATGGATAGATGCAGCATTGGATAGATGGATAGATGCAGCATTGGATAGAAGGATAGATGCAGCATTGGATAGATGGATAGATGCAGCATTGGATAGATGGATAGATGCAGCATTGGATAGATGGATAGATTCAGCATTGGATAGATGGATAGATGCAGCATTGGATAGATGGACAGATGCAGCATTGGATAGATGGATAGATGCAGCATTGGATAGATGGATAGATGCAGCATTGGATAGATGGATAGATGCAGCATTGGATAGATGGATAGATGCAGCATTGGATAGATGGATAGATGCAGCATTGGATAGATGGATAGATGCAGCATTGAATAGATGGATAGATTCAGCATTGGATAGATGGATAGATGCAGCATTGGATAGATGGATAGATGCAGCATTGGATAGATGGATAGATGCAGCATTGGATAGATGGATAGATTTAGCATTGGATAGATGGATAGATGCAGCATTGGATAGATGGATAGATGCAGCATTGGATAGATGGATAGATGCAGCATTGGATAGATGGATAGATTTAGCATTGGATAGAAGGATAGATGCAGCATTGGATAGATGGATAGATGCAGCATTGGATAGATGGATAGATGCAGCATTGGATAGATGGATAGATTTAGCATTGGATAGATGGATAGATGCAGCATTGGATAGATGGATAGATGCAGCATTGGATAGATGGATAGATGCAGCATTGGATAGATGGATAGATGCAGCATTGGATAGATGGACAGATGCAGCATTGGAGAGATGGATAGATGCAGCATTGGATAGATGGATAGATGCAGCATTGGATAGATGGACAGATGCAGCATTGGATAGATGGATAGATGCAGCATTGGATAGATGGATAGATGCAGCATTGGATAGATGGACAGATGCAGCATTGGATAGATGGATAGATGCAGCATTGGATAGATGGACAGATGCAGCATTGGATAGAAGGATAGATGCAGCATTGGATAGATGGATAGATTCAGCATTGGATAGAAGGATAGATGCAACATTGGATAGATGGATAGATGCAGCATTGGATAGAAGGATAGATGCAGCATTGGATAGATGGATAGATGCAGCATTGGATAGATGGATAGATTCAGCATTGGATAGATGGATAGATTCAGCATTGGATAGAAGGACAGATGCAACATTGGATAGATGGATAGATGCAGCATTGGATAGATGGATAGATGCAGCATTGGATAGATGGATAGATGCAGCATTGGATAGATGGATAGATGCAGCATTGGATAGATGGACAGATGCAGCATTGGAGAGATGGATAGATGCAGCATTGGATAGATGGATAGATGCAGCATTGGATAGATGGACAGATGCAGCATTGGATAGATGGATAGATGCAGCATTGGATAGATGGATAGATGCAGCATTGGATAGATGGATAGATGCAGCATTGGATAGATGGATAGATGCAGCATTGGATAGATGGATAGATGCAGCATTGAATAGATGGATAGATGCAGCATTGGATAGATGGATAGATGCAGCATTGGATAGAAGGATAGATGCAGCATTGGATAGATGGATAGATGCAGCATTGGATAGATGGATAGATGCAGCATTGGATAGATGGATAGATTCAGCATTGGATAGATGGATAGATGCAGCATTGGATAGATGGACAGATGCAGCATTGGATAGATGGATAGATGCAGCATTGGATAGATGGATAGATGCAGCATTGGATAGATGGATAGATGCAGCATTGGATAGATGGATAGATGCAGCATTGGATAGATGGATAGATGCAGCATTGGATAGATGGATAGATGCAGCATTGAATAGATGGATAGATTCAGCATTGGATAGATGGATAGATGCAGCATTGGATAGATGGATAGATGCAGCATTGGATAGATGGATAGATGCAGCATTGGATAGATGGATAGATTTAGCATTGGATAGATGGATAGATGCAGCATTGGATAGATGGATAGATGCAGCATTGGATAGATGGATAGATGCAGCATTGGATAGATGGATAGATTTAGCATTGGATAGAAGGATAGATGCAGCATTGGATAGATGGATAGATGCAGCATTGGATAGATGGATAGATGCAGCATTGGATAGATGGATAGATTTAGCATTGGATAGATGGATAGATGCAGCATTGGATAGATGGATAGATGCAGCATTGGATAGATGGATATATTCAGCATTGAATAGATGGATAGATGCAGCATTGGATAGATGGATAGATGCAGCATTGGATAGATGGACAGATGCAGCATTGGATAGATGGATAGATGCAGCATTGGATAGATGGATAGATGCAGCATTGGATAGATGGACAGATGCAGCATTGGATAGATGGATAGATGCAGCATTGGATAGATGGACAGATGCAGCATTGGATAGAAGGATAGATGCAGCATTGGATAGATGGATAGATTCAGCATTGGATAGAAGGATAGATGCAACATTGGATAGATGGATAGATGCAGCATTGGATAGAAGGATAGATGCAGCATTGGATAGATGGATAGATGCAGCATTGGATAGATGGATAGATTCAGCATTGGATAGATGGATAGATTCAGCATTGGATAGAAGGACAGATGCAACATTGGATAGATGGATAGATGCAGCATTGGATAGATGGATAGATGCAGCATTGGATAGAAGGATAGATGCAACATTGGATAGATGGATAGATGCAGCATTGGATAGATGGATAGATGCAGCATTGGATAGATGGATAGATGCAGCATTGGATAGATGGACAGATGCAGCATTGGAGAGATGGATAGATGCAGCATTGGATAGATGGATAGATGCAGCATTGGATAGATGGACAGATGCAGCATTGGATAGATGGATAGATGCAGCATTGGATAGATGGATAGATGCAGCATTGGATAGATGGATAGATGCAGCATTGGATAGATGGACAGATGCAGCATTGGAGAGATGGATAGATGCAGCATTGGATAGATGGATAGATGCAGCATTGGAGAGATGGATAGATGCAGCATTGGATAGATGGACAGATGCAGCATTGGATAGATGGATAGATGCAGCATTGGATAGATGGATAGATGCAGCATTGGATAGATGGATAGATGCAGCATTGGATAGATGGACAGATGCAGCATTGGAGAGATGGATAGATGCAGCATTGGATAGATGGATAGATGCAGCATTGGAGAGATGGATAGATGCAGCATTGGATAGATGGACAGATGCAGCATTGGATAGATGGATAGATGCAGCATTGGATAGATGGATAGATGCAGCATTGGATAGATGGATAGATGCAGCATTGGATAGATGGATAGATGCAGCATTGGATAGATGGATAGATGCTGCACCCACCTAAGTTTTATTTTTTTATACCCCATACTTCTCTTTAAATTTGTTTTGGTACACTTGGTGAGGTAGTTCAATGAGAAGCTTCTTTATAAGGGTAGGGAGTGGATCACATTTTATGTTTTTCAAGTGTCTTGAACTATTATTGGCATAAGAAGCATCATTCTCTCATGTATTGAAAGCGTTTTTTAACCACTTTAGCACTAGCCACTGTGCTGCTACTGCGGCACAGTGGCTCGTTATCGTCTAGCAACGTAGACCTACGTCGCTGGACTCCTCCCCTGTAGGCGGCGCTCGCGCGCCGCCGGAGGCGTGCTCCCGCTGTTTTCATTCACAGTCGGGCGTCGGGCCAGGGGAGGAGTGGCGGCTGCTCCGATCGTCCGGGAATCCAGTTTGGAGATCCGCCCGCCTGTGTAAACAGAGCGGGCGGATCTCCTAAGTGACAGGGACTGACAGATCAGAGTGTTCAGCATAGCTGAACCTGTGATCTGTCCTTCTGTCACACAGTCACCTCCCCCCCTACACGTCAGTAAGCACCAGGCATACATTAACCCCTCCCTCTCCAATAAAATGAACCCCTTCACTGCCAGTGTCATTTTTACAGTAACAGTGCATATGTATAGCACTGATTACTGCAGTAATGTCACTGGTACCCCCAAAAGTGTCATAAATGTCAGTCAAGGGTCCGATCTGTCCGCCGCAATGTCGCAGTACCGCAAAAAAAAACGCAGATCGCCGCCATTACGCGTTAAAAAAAAAACACCAAAAATGACAGAAATCTTTCCCTTAGTTAGTAAACGCGATAACTTTTGTGCAAACCAATCAAAATACGCTTATTGCAATTTTTTTTACCAAACATATGTAGCAGAAAACAAATTGGCCGAAAATGTTAAAAAATTTTGATTTTTACATTTTTTTTGGGGGGAATTTCATATAAAAAAATGTTAAAAATATTGTTATTTTTTCAAAATAAATGTTATTTTTTTGTTTATAGCGCAAAAAGTAAAAATCGCACAGGTGATCAAACACCACCAAAAGAAAGCTCTGTTTGTGGGAAAAAAAGGACGTAAATTTCGTTTGGGTACGGCGTCGCATGACCGCGCAATTGTCAGTTAAATTCGCACAGCGCCGAATCGCAAAAAGTGGCCTGGACGGAAGACAGCAAAATGCTCCGGTGGTAAAGTGGTTAAGATCACAATTTAACAGTGTAGAAAATTTTGGGATAAATCCCCAGCCTGCGCAAACTGGATAACAGCTACCTTAAATATAGATCATCCCCTTGTATGGCCAATTATAGCCTATAAATAGTGAAAAACTATTACATAACTACGCTCCCAAAAAAATATATTCATACAAGTGCGTATACAAGTGTGGTGTCACTTTAAATGAAATATAAAAAATGATAAAAATGAAATATAATCATATAAAAATGCAGTGTCCATAAAGTGCAATGTCCACAAAAAAAAAAAAAAAAACCACCAGGTGTTTTAAAACAAATGTGAATCTTCACTACCGCGGCGCTACTTCCCGGGGCGACCTCCAAGATCGCGGTGCGAGCAGCGCGCTGCGACCTCGGAGCGGCCGCCACGGACTTCATAACATTGAAGTCTATGGCGGTCGCCTCCGGGTCGCCCCAAAGAAGCTCCGGACCCTTTTTCTAACTCGGAGCGACTTGTGTCACTCCTATTAGAACGGGTCCGCAGTTTCCCTATGGGAGGCGACCTGCGGCGACCTGTGAGGCGACCAGGTCGCCTCACAGGTCGCCTTAGTGTGAACGGGGGCTTATCATTTCCACAATAAGTAAGTTAGTAAACCCATGTCTTCCTTCACCAACATAAAGCACACATCCTACTCATTAAAACTTGACAACCCCCATTACAGGCAGTCATACAAAGCAAACAAAAGATGGCACTTTCTTTATCCTGTTACCTGGTGCAGGGTTCAATAGCGGCAGTCACCAGTGTCGAATGGACCCTCGTAATTCCATTTAATGTGGGAAAGTAAAACTAATGCCTCTCATAGTGCAGTATATCAAAACTTTATTCAATTAAACACAAAATGACACTTACAATGAGGACAATCATGTAAGGCCTGTTAAAAAGCAGAGATGCCAGTTTGCATCCACCTGCGCTCCAATCAGTGGGGGAAGTGACATGTCAATCAAGGGTCATGTGATCGGACACACTGCTTCCTTATTTATATGCTACCGCCATTTTCAGATACCCAATCAGATTCAATCCTTTCAATACTTAATTAAAAAACATTAATCTATTGGTTTTTCGCAATTTAACAGTGACATAAATTCATACACACACCCATAGAGGTTGAACAGGATGGACTGATGCTACACTATACCCATATTAAAAAAAAAATCCACACAAATAGAAAAAAAAAGTTTTCATAGTTTGTTTTAAAATTTTACAAACAGGCAATTTTTCTCCTTCATTGATGTGCGCTGATGAGGCTACACTGATAGGCACTGATAAGCTGCATTGATGGGCACTGATAAGGCGGCACTGATAGGTGGCACTGATATGCACTAATGAGGCGACACTGGTGGGCACTGATCAGGAGGCACTGATAAGGCTGTACTGATAGGTGGCCCTGATGGGCATTGATAGGCACTGATAGGCTGCATTGATGGGCACTGATAAGGTGGCACTGATATGCACTAATGAGGCGACACTGGTGGGCACTGATCAGGAGGCACTGATAAGGCTGTACTGATAGGTGGCCCTGATGGGCATTGATAGGCACTGATAGGCTGCATTGATGGGCACCGATAAGGCGGCACTGATAGGTGGCACTGATATGCACTAATGAGGCGACACTGGTGGGCACTGATCAGGAGGCACTGATAAGGCTGTACTGATAGGTGGCCCTGATGGGCATTGATAGGCGGCACTAAAGAGCACTGAAAGGTGGCACTGATAGGCATCACTAAAGAGCACTGTAAGGTGGCACTGATGAGCACTGACAGGCAGCACAGATAGGTGGCACTGATGATATGGCACTGATTGGCAGTGGTGGGCATTGATTAGGAGTAGTGATGGGCACTGGTAGGTGGCACTGGTGGGCACTGGTTAGTAGCACTGGTGGGGACAGTGTGGGACTGATGTCCCTCTTACGTAAGCCGATGATCTGTTTCTCCTCACTCAGTCAGCGGCTGCATTAACCCTCGTTCCGCGAGTCACGCTGCAGCATATGATAGCGGAGACCCCAGAGAAGACCCCCATGTCTTCTAGGTCAGTTCACCGAGACCTCCCCGACTCGTTCTCTGCAAGCGCAGGTAGGCCGGGACCGTACAAGGTGGTGAACGGTATGCAGAGGCTCTCACAGACTCCTGCACAGGCCTTAACGCAGCCGCACCTTAACAATCCTTCTCTGCTAGGCCAAACTCCACACTCCCCGCATCCCCAGCCTCAACGGAATCCCTTCTGGGCCTTATGCTGGATCACACCCTATGCACTCCAATGGAAAATCAAGCTGGCCAAACTCAGACCACAGCACAGATAGCTGAATTCTCCTCTAGCAACTATAACCAAGTAGAGACTTTGTTCTCTAAATTTGCTGATATGCTTGACAGGGGCCTTTCTCACACTGCCTCCAAGATTACAGGAGACATTAAGGCAGATTTGGGTAACATTGGTTCCCGTATTGAAGTGATCGAACAAAAACTTGATCATACTGTGTCCAGAACAAACCAACATTCAGATAGATTACAAGATCTTCATGTCCAGCTGGGCGGCTGCATCATTAAAGATTGATATCTTAGAAAACCGTAGCAGGAGATATAACTTCAGAATCAGAGGTTTTCCTGAGTCAGTTTCTAATATCACTGACACTGTTCAGGCCCTCATCAGGGACATCACCCCAGATATACCACCTCATAAACTGAAATTGGACCATGCACACTGGGCTCTTCAACCCCCCCACAAGGACATTATAGTTAAACCGCACTTCTATAGTGTTAAGGAAGAGGTAATGAGAAGAGCTCTCTTAACTAAATAAGCTTCCAAAGCAAGCCTATCCAAATCTTTGCAGATTTATCCCCAGCCACAATTCAAACAGGAGATCGATTAAACCATTTCTGAACATTCTATCGCAAAAAGAAATCAAATATTGGTGGCTCTTTCCTTTTGGCTTAAAATTTTAATTCAAGCAGAAGACGTACTCTTTCGCTTCTTTCCATAGGGAGAACAGCTTATACAGCATCTGAAACTGATAACCCAAGATCCATCCTCTCCAACTCCAGACTCGACTTCGAGTTCCTTCAAGCATGAACAGCCTTCCAACCCATTATCACCCTTATGGCGCAAATCAAAGACCAAGGAATCCAAGGACGCCCCCCCCCCCCCCCCCCCGATGTGATGATGTGATACTTTCTTTTTTTTTTTTAAAGGTATTTTATTGGTATTTGCAGAACACACAAACATTAATTCCAAACCAGTGACAACAAATATCAGGTACATCAAATAGCAAATGACAGCAGATACAGAAACCAGGAGTACATACCCATCCAAACATCCGGCACAGTAAAGCAGCAAGGAATGGAATCAACAGAAAAGTAACCAACCCAAACCCGCCCCTCCCCCCCCCCTCCCTCCCAAACCATCCGACCATATGAAACCAGAATCTAATAGAAGTACCAGCATAGTATCACATCCCACAGGGCTGGGCCAATGCCCGGCCAAACCCTGTAACTCGGGCTCTCCATGGAAAACCACCCTCCTACACCTCCAAGGAGCCTGAAACCGAGTCCACCCATACTAGCCAAAGTTTGTTAAATTTTTTGGGGCAACCCCTAGCTAGATAGGTAAGCTTATAGAGAGGTAGGGCGCTATTGACAAGAGAGACCCAAGCCTCCACAGAGGGAGGATCAGGACTCTTCCACCGCAGCGCAATCAATTTTTTAGCATAAAAGAACAAGATTCTTGACAGCACCCTCTGAGACTGTCCAAGGCTCTCCTCCGACAGGTTGCCAAGAAGGCACCTATCTGGAGAACAAATATTCGGAAGAGCCAACTTCTCCTCCATTAGGCGGCAGATCCCCTTCCAAAAGACCTGAATGTGGGGGCAGGCCCACACCATATGAAAGAAGTCCCCTTTAGGGGCCTGGCATCGAGAACATGCAGCAGAAGGGAGCCTACCCATACAATGTAGTCTATGCGGAGTATAATATATCCTGTGCAAATAGTTAAGCTGAATCACCCTATCACCCGCCGCTATAATCCCCTCAAACTGGGATTCCAGTAGTTCATCCCACGCCTCCACCTCCAACTGGGGCAAGTCCTTGCCCCACCTGTCCCTAATTTTGGCCATCCTACCCTCTCTATCCAGACTGAGCAGAGCGTAATATCTGGAAATAAGCTTGATGTGATACTTTCAGCCTACTCCAATCTTGTCTACTTGTTCCTCACAGAACTATTTTTCGTCTTAGCTGTAATGCTGTTGCTCCACTCATTTGTTTGATTTCTACCAAACTTTCAAGGTTAGCATAGCTGTGTTCACTAACTTTAAGGCAACTGTTTGCCTGCCTGTTTTCCCACTTCATTTTTGGGACTACCTTTTTATATATCTATTGTAAGCCTTTTTGTTATCACTTTCAGGCCTTTATGCTCTTTTAAGTATCATTCTTGGTTTCCCTCTTTTATCCCAATCCTCACTTCCCTCCCTCACCCCTGCCCTCCCACACCTCCCCCTGCCCTACACAACATCTAAAAATAGCATCCCAAAACACGCAGGGTCTAAACTCACCAACTAAGTGGAAAAAAGTTCTGAACTATTTCCATAGTAGATGTAGTTTTGTTACAGGAAACCCATTTCCCTAGAAAGTATTGCCCTTCATTCATACATGTCAAATTTCTAACATTTCACTTGGTAACGCAGAAATCAAAACCAAAGGGGTGGGTATCCTATTTTCACCTAGGTGCAAATAGTAGAACATAAAGACCGTTCGGGTAGATTTATTCTTGTTAAAGGGACCACTGATGGCATCCTCTTCTCCTTTGTTCCTTATTATACCCCAAATTGTAAAGAAAAACACTTCTTTCAATAATTGTTCTGAACATTGAACCCACTTCTCAAGGGGGTGGTGATCTTAGGTGGTGACTCTAATGTTGCCTTTGATCAAGGTTTAGACAAAATAGACCCCTGGGCAAACCCTACACTCGTCCAACTAAACAGAGTTTGCAAATTGCCAGGATGATGGCCCAACAGGTACTAGTTGATATCAAGAGAGAGATCAACCCCACTTTGCGAGACTACACTCACTTCTCTAATAATCCACATCAATCTTTTGTACGGATTGATCATATATTTGTATCTTCGAAACATGTCCATCTGGCCACCAAATCCTATATGAGACTTGGCCTGGTCAGACCACTCGTCGCTTTTCCTGACTCTAAAAGGCTTAGGGGGCCAAAAAATTGATTTTAGGTGGTGACTCAATGAGTCCATTCTCTGTGACCCATGCAGGGCCAAGGAAATTGAATAAGTCATTCAGGAATACTTTTGCAGCAACGATACCCCTGGAGTCTCTCTGGAGACTCTGTGGGTGGCTCACTAGGCCATAATAAGGGGCAAACTGATCGAAATTTCTTCTCAACTGAAAAGTGCCAACAAAGTAGAGATTGACTGTCTGGAAAAGGAATTCCAAGATCTTAGCAAAGCACACAAGCGTAATCCTACGGCAACTTCTATGAAGAGTTTGGACGTGGCCAGACCGGCTCTTAATCTGGCTCTCACTTCCAGGACTGAGAAGAGCTTGCATTGGAACAAGGCACGTTTTTATTGCCAGAAAGACAAATCAGGGGCATCCCTAGCTAACAAGCTCAATCCAAAAACCCGTCCTCATACTTTGCCTAAGATCAAAATAGCAAGAGGGATTTTTGTTGCAAAACCCGGGTCAAACCTTAGAGACTTTCCAAGACTTTTATTACAAACTTTATAACCCTAACTCGACTCCCTCCCACTCTGATTTGGAAGGATTCTTAGAATCCATTTGAATCCCCAAATTAGAGGACCGGCATAGCAGTGAACTTGAACAACCAATTTCAGCTAAGGAAATCACCGGGTGATTAGGGATTCGAAAGGCCGTACGACTCCAGGCCCAGACGGATTCCCCATCCTTTACTATAAATTTTTCTGTAATACACTCATCCCCTACCTGGCCCTTTTCTTCAATAATTTAAGACAAGGAACGGCTTCAGATTGCGCCCTCAACTCAGCTTATATCTCAGTCTTGCCTAAACTGAGGAAAGATCCCAGTTCAGTCAATAACTATCGTTCACTTTCTTTAATTAATAATGACTTCAAGATATTAACCAAGATTCTTTTGGATCGCATAGCGTCTTTTATACCACTTTTCTTTTCTCTTTAAACAGTTTTTATTGAAGGCAAAAGAAACATGGTACAGCAACATGCAGTGAAAATATTAGGTACATGCAGTGATAAAACAAGGCGCTTTGAAATTCAAAACTGCAGCATATAACATTCAAATAACATGTAACAATGCAATACGTATATGGGATCGACCCCGCGTCCCGTCTGAGATGCAATGAGGGCACTCTCAAACTGTAGGTTTGGCCGAGGCCACACTGCGTGGATGGACCCCCACACAGAAGGGGTCTCAACCAAAACCAAGGTATAGCACTTAATTGGGTACGCTGGGGGTTTTATACCCCTTTACATACATAAAGACCAAGTAGACGGGGTCCAGACCAAATTTGCTGTGCAATCAACATCATATCCCTGATGAACTCCCGTTGGGATGGAGGTACGGCAAAAAAAAGTTTCTTGCTGTCATTAGACCTCCAAAAGCATTTGACTCAGTCTCATGGACCTATCTCTTCTCCATACTGAAAAGATGGGGTTTTGGTGAATCCTTCATGAATATCATTACCGCTCTATACTCCTCTTCAGAAGCTAAAATAAGAATACAGGGTTTCTATTCCAATTCTTTTAGAATCGCGTGCGGCACTAGACAGGGATGCCCGCTAATTTTTGCTATTGTAATTGAATCCCTGGCCATTGTCATTAGAGATCATCCTGATATTAGAGGTATATGGTGCGGTCCTCAAACTCATAAATGTGCCCTGTTTGTGGATGATTTACTCCTCTTTGTCTCTTCCCCGTTGATCTCTTTCCCGATCATTTGTCAGACTCTTACGCTTTTTGCCAAAGCCTCAGGACTGAAGGTCAACTACAATAAATCACTAGCTCTAAATATCAATTTGGAACCGGGCCTTGTCACCAGGCTCAGATCACAATTGGATTTTTCTTGAAGTGATTTCACTATCCCTTATTTAGGAATTACCTTAACACCCCAAATAGACAAACTTTTATGTTTAAACACAATAGACTAGGTGGGACTTTAAGTGAGACCCCAGCAGGTAGTGCCCGGTGTCTCTATCCCTGTATCAAGAAAAAAATGAGGTTGAAGGATTATAAAAGGTGCATGAAAGTCAGCCAGCCCCCAGTCTGATGTACTCACCCTCCAGTCTGTCACCAACCAAGTAGACCTGTCTCATGATACAAAGAACAGGGGTTTAGTTGACACACATTTGCAAACACATGAGTAAACTGCAGAGCCACTACATGGCACCCTGTTTTATCTGCAGTCCTAACACTCCTAATTTAGTGTCTCCACACTGAGAGCACATGGCCACTAATGGATGGATGGGGGAACAGGTGGGAGGGAGACAGCCCAACCTCCCCCAACCCACCCCCATCCATGACTGGTCTGTTTTCTCAAAACTCAAAAAACTAAGTTGTAACAAAGGTACAAACTGGAAAGGACCAGCTGAGAAGCATTACACATCCATCCCCTGGGTGGATGTAGTATAAAGACAGATAGGGATTTTATATATGGGGCATGGCCTGTAAAGCACAATGCCTTTCAATCCCTAATTTCCTATTTGGGACTTTGTGTGAGACAAGCAGGTCATGCTATTGGTCTCCATCCCTGTATACGGAAAAAATAAGGTCAAATCAGACTGCATCCACCAAAAATGCATGAAAATCGCACGGTGGGACTTTATATGAGGCACCAAGCTGTAGGCAAGGCGTCTCCATCCCTGGTTGCTTAAACACAATAGGCTAGGTGGGACTTTAAGTGAGACCCCAGCAGGTAGTGCCCGGCGTCTCCATCCCTGTATCAAGAAAAAAATGAGGTTGAAGGATTATAAAAGGTGCATGAAAGTCAGCCAGCCCCCAGTCTGATGTACTCATCCTCCAGTCTGTCACCAACCAAGTAGACCTGTCTCATGATACAAAGAACAGGGGTTTAGTTGACACACATTTGCAAATGCATGTGTAAGCTGCAGAGCCACTACATGGCACCCTGTTTTATCTGCAGTCCTAACACTCCTAATTTAGTGTCTCCCCACTTGGAGCACATGGCTGCTAATGGATGGATGGGGGAACAGGTGGGAGGGAGACAGCCCAACCTCCCCCAACCCACCCCCATCCATGACTGGTCTGTTGTCTCAAGACTCAAAAAACTAAGTTGTAACGATGGTACAAACTGGAAAGGACCACCTGTTCCCCCATCCATCCATTAGCAGCCATGTGCTCCCAGTGTGGAGACACTAAATTAGCAGTGTTAGGACTGCAGATAAAACAGGGTGCCGTGTTGTGGCTCTGCAGCTTACACATGCGTTTGCAAATGTGTGTCAACTAAACCCCTGTTCTTTGTATCATGAGACAGGTCTACTTGGTTGGTGACAGACTGGAGGGTGAGTACATCAGACTTGGGGCTGGCTGACTTTCATGCACCTCTTATAATCCTTCAACTTTTTAAGTTTAACTTTCCCCCTTTAGCGGAAAAATTGGGATCAGATATAGCCAAATGGGACCGCCTAGAATTATCCTGGTTAAATTGCATTAATTCAATAAAGATGACTTTGCTCCCACAAATTCTTTATTTCTTCAGATCCCTCCCAATCCCAGTCCCCAGAGACTTCCTGAATCGCCTCCCATCCAAAATCATTAAATTCATCTGGGGATTAAAGGGCTATCATTTATCTAAAAAGGTTCTCTTTCATCCTCGTAATCAAGGGGACCTCAACCTTCCTAATCTGCTCTGGTACTACCAGGCAACCCATCTAGCACAACTTTCTGAGGTCTATAGGAAATCGGGAATTCTGGATTGGATTAACATAAAGACAGACCGTTCCACGCTACACTTTAGGCTACCTTTCATGGTGCCCTTCTAAGGCGAGACCCCCAATCATGGCCCCAACCCTCTCTTATTCCTTTTCTCTATGGGACTCCCTTAGGAATCATACGGGGCTAGTTTCCCCATATAAAGCCCCTACCTCATATCTTCAAAAAACCCCTGTTCACCCCAGGCATTGATATCCAAGCCTTTAAATGGTGGCTAGACAAAGGGCTATATAGAATTAGTAATTTTTTTCTACCATCCGGCCCAATATCTGAAACATACTGCATTAATAAGCTTGATATGCCTAACAGAGAAGTTCAGATTTGCACAAATTTCCTACTTCCAACACACACTCTGCAACTCATGAATTCAACCCCCAACTATTACTCCATACGAGAGCTGGTGTGGCCAAGACAGAGAGCAGAGGGGGAGAATATCAGTCGCTTTCCTTGGACCAATCCAAAACTCAATATATGCTAGCATGGGAAACTGACTTGGCTTTCGAATGGTCTCCTGAGGAATGGTATAGAATTGTAGCCAGAGCCACTAAGGGCATGTTAAACGTGACATTAGCCAAAGCAAATCTAAAATCTATCCCTCATCTACTCCAATCTGCTTCAGAGGCTATGACCTCTATGGGGACATGCTTCATACCTGGTGGAGCTACCCCAAAATAAGAAGCTTTTAGAATAAAACCTTCAATGTGCTCCGTAAAGTCACAGGCATTCCAATTACTAAGTCTCTCCAAACGGCCCTGCTTAACGCTCCAGTGAGACTCGATCCTAAAAATACCCAAAGGCTAATTCAGTTTATGTTAACGGGTATTTAGTTAACCATTGCCAGGTCGTGGAAACAACCCTATGTGTCATTCACAAGAGCTAAAAGAAAGATTTCATGGATCATGGCACCGGAGAAGAAAGTTAGTCAATCTGGGAACCTTGGGCAAACTTTATGAAAGTTCCAATCTCTGGATGAGTGCTTACTCTCTCTTTCCTCAACAAAGACTAACCCACCCTGGTCTCTATTTTTCATTCTCTATTTCTAATTTGGCATTTTTCTCATTCTTTGATTTCCACTCTAGTTTGTACACTTTCTCTTTTCTGCTCTTCCCTTCCTTTGGTATGTCACTATGACATACCAAAGGAAGCTCCTTCCGCTCCTTCCTTCCTTCCCTTTCCTCTCCCTTTCCCAAAAACTTGATACAGTAGTAAAGAACACTAACGTGAATTTCAGGATTGGTCAACTCTCTTCCTCGCTTTCTCTTTTTTTTTTCCCCATAATTGTTAGAGGACAACAACACTATCATTGGCCAATGTTATTTGTTTGATGTTTCTGAATTTAGCTTTGTACCGTGTTTTTTTCTCTATATACAGGAGTGTGATTGGATACACAGTCTCCACCCTATGGATGCATTATGTTCCCATTAGGGGCATCTGTAGTAGTACTCACTTATTTTCATCTCAATTACTCCTCTAGTTACCTGATACTCAAGTCTGTGATTTTCGGGGGGCGTGGCTTGCGCGCGAGCTGAATGGCTGCATGAGCTGAGAGCTCCTTGTAACTGGCCGGAGAATCCACCAGCATCGGGGCAGCACAAAGAAGCCCAGCACCCAAACTTATTCCGCTCGCACCCCTGATTACTTGGAGACATGGCATCCCGCAAAAGAAAGGAGGAAAGGGGCCCTACCAAGCTTACGGCCTTCTTCTCTAAGCCGCCCGCACAGCCTGGGAAGACCCAAGATGGCGCCGCCGCGCCTGCTGAGGGGGGAGATGCCGCGGCCTATACGGATCTACCAGATGCGCTACCGTTGATTCCGGAAGCCCGATCACCTGGCTCCTCACCGACCTCTCCTCCAGCGACCCCGGTCACCGGCAGCCCCGCCAAGACCCGCATGCGGATGGAACCGGAGGACATGCCGGATCCTACTGTGAGTACACCACTACCCTCTATGTACTCCATGTCAGCGCTACAGTCCTCAATTGCTGCATTTCCCACCACAGGACAACCTGTGCTGGATACAACCATGAAAAACATGCTGATTACTTTCCAATCCTCTCTGATGGCGAATCTTTCCACTATAATGCAGAAGTTTTCCTGTGAAATGTCACAAATGGGCAGAAGGGTGACACATATAGAAAACAAAATGGAGGAATGCACAGACACAGTGAACGATCTCACTGATGCCTATACTGAACAGCGAGATGATCATGACTGGATCAAACATAAATTGGCGGACCTTGAGGATCGCTCTCGCCGTAACAATATAAAGATAAGGGGCATTCCTGAGTCTGTGCAACCCGCTGACTTACAACAATATGCATCTAGTATGTTCTCCACCCTAGTTCCGGAGCTGTCACCTATAGAGTTAACTACCGATAGGATCCATAGGCTCCCTAGACCTCATCATCTAGAGGAATCTGTTCCCAGGGATGTACTACTGCGTATACACTTTTACCCTGCTAAGGAAAGAATCCTGCAAATGTACAGGAAACTGGGCACATTGCCAGCTCCATACGAGGCTATTCAGCTGTACGCAGATCTGTCTCAACATACTCTCCAGCAACGACGGCAATTGAAGACCCTGACCAAGGCTCTCTTCAATCACAAAATCACCTATAAATGGCGCCATCCTGCCACGTTACTGGTCACGCACAACGGGATTCCCCACACTATCTCTACTATCGAAGGTGGGATGAAGCTACTACACTCTTGGGGTATCATTCCGGAACTCCCTAAGGGCTTCCATGATGGCCCAAGACAACCTCCTCCACCCAGATCCAGACCACCTCAGGGGTGAGGATCTGGGTGGAGGATCACCACAGAGTTTAACCATGAGTTCAGAGCTACCCCTCATCAGCTTCACATAGTCCGGCCGGGCTACAAATGTGTGTTTATCTCTTCTTATTCCACGTACTGTGTTTCCACCTTGGTGGAGTACCCCCGATTCGTTATCAGCAAGCCTGACACAGGGTTCCACTTGCTGATTGTTTGCACTTGTTGATAATCGGACCACTGAGCATAGTCCTTAGCTTCAGTGCCTGTGCATAGTTGTGCACGACTTTTCTTGTTGTAATTCTCTCTTTCTCTAACAGGAACAACTCTTGTTACATTGAACGTACTGCTTTCTCACCGTCTTTCAGTACCTAGTCTACTTAGCTAGTGTGTTGATCTCGGAGTGACCACCGTTGACCTCTACGCAGAGAACTTACCGTCCCCTCTAGTCCTGTGAATCGACCTGTTGTGCTGCGAGAGTTCCCATCCAGCATCATTCTACCTCGTAAGGTAACTGTACATCCCAACTGTCAATTGCACCTGTATTTTCTTGCAAGCCCTTCTGAGGAAGCGTCTTCTCTCTCCACATTGCACCTGATAGGCCTTCTCTCTACCAAATACTATGTCATTTAACATTGTGTCCATCAACGCCAGAGGTCTGAACCACCCTGCCAAGCGAGCCTCTCTGTGGTCCACCGCATGCTCACTCAAGGGGGACATCCTCTGTGTACATGAAACGCATTTCGCTAGCTCTGCAACTCCCAAGTGTAGTCATAAGAACTACCCCACTATATATATGGCCTCAGGGAAAAAGAAACGCAAGGGAGTCCTTCTGGCCACCAAACACTCTCTGGCGTTCACGCACCATGAATCTATCCTGAACCCCAAAGGGCGCTACATCATCCTCAGATGCTCCATAGACAATAGACAGTATACTATTGTGAATTTGTATGCACCCAATAGCCACCAAATGCCTTTCATAGGCTCTGTAGTATGTAAAGCTAAAGCACTTCAATTTGGCAACCTCCTTGTCTGTGGGGACTTCAACCTTGCTCCGGACAGTGATATGGATTCTTCCGCAGCGTCAAAACGACATAATTCTTCTTTGTCAAAATTTTTATGGTCCAACGACCTCTACGACGTGTGGAGGTGCTGTCATGCGTCGGAGAGGGATTATTCCTTCCTTTCCCCGCGTCACGGCACCTACTCGCGCATAGATCTGTGTATCTCTGATAAGCATTTACTAGACCATGTTTCGGCTGCAGAGCTCCACACGGCTACCTGGTCAGATCACTCGCCGCTGAGTATTACAACCTCCCATGGCCCACCAGCATACTCCACCTTTGTGTGGAGGTTGCACAATCATCTCATCTCTAACCCATCCTATGTTGAAGAAATCCAAACGCATCTTGACAACTACATATCTGAAAATTTGCAACCTGACTCTGACCCGCTGGTCATGTGGAATGCTCATAAAGCAGTCTTGAGAGGGGTGTTTATGCAACTAGGAGCCAGGGACAGGAAGAGGAGGACACAGCAGATTGATGAGATTACCCGCAAACTTTCTTCCCTGGACTCACAACACAAACAATCCCTATCTCCTACCCTGCAGTCACAAATATTTGCCCTAAGACAGGACCTTAGAGCTTTCCTATTAGAAAAATTTAGCACTTCTCTTAAAAAGTGGAAGGCTACCGCCTATTCCACTAACAACAAAGCCACTAAAGCAATGGCCCTGCGTATTAAGCGGCAAAGACTTAAATCCAAGATCCCTTGCATGTACTATTCTGATTCGAAGACAAAATTACTTAAACCAAATCTCATAGCAAATGCTTTCAGCTCCAACTACGCATCTTTATACAATCTCAAGGATGACCCGGTGACACACCAACCCTCTCCGCAGGATATCGCTTCCTTCCTTGACCATATTAAGTTGCCATCTATTCCTACTGTTGACCTGGAGTCTCTCAATCGTCCTTTCTCAGATCAGGAAATTGCTGTCGCCATTTCTGCTCTTCCCAACCTGAAATCCCCAGGCCCTGACGGCTATTGGGCCGAATACTATAAAACGTTTCAATCCTCCTTAATTCCGCTATTACGTGGTGTGTTCAATAATGCTGCCTCTTCCTCCTCCTTCCCAGGCGAAATGTTAAAGGCTATGGTTGTGACTCTACCCAAACCTGGAAAGGAGCCCAATCAACCCCAGAACTTTAGGCCTATTTCCCTTTTGAATATGGACGTAAAGATCTATGCCAAATTGATAGCTACCAGGTTGGTGGATCTCCTTCCCTCCATTATACATAAGGACCAATCTGGCTTCACCAAAGGCCGTCAGGCATCAGATGCCACGAGACGTGTTATCAATGTTATCCACCATGCGGACCTCTCTGGAACGCCTTCTCTGCTCCTCTCCCTGGATGCGGAGAAGGCGTTCAACAGGGTCCACTGGGGATTCCTATCAGCTGTCCTCCACAAATTCGGTATACATGGTTTTCTACATAATGCCATCATGGCACTGTATTCCACTCCCTCGGCAATAGTTTGCACTACAGAAGTCATCTCCATCCCATTTAGTATAACCAACGGCACCAGACAGGGCTGCCCCCTCTCCCCATTGATCTTTAATATGATTATGGAAACCCTTGCTGAACATATTCGATCTAACCCTAAAATTTCAGGGATCCGTCTGGCGGATCAGCACCACAAAATTAGTCTATTTGCAGATGACGTTATTCTTATGGTAACTAATCCCAACGCCTCCCTGCCGGAAATTCAGCGGACTTTAAAATGGTTTTCCTTATATAAAGTAAACAAATCGAAATCTCATATCCTGGGCATAGGGATAGACGCTACTACGAGCAACCTTCTTCAACAGCAATTTCCTTATGTCTGGGAAGACAAATGTATTTCCTACCTTGGAGTACATTTGACAGCTTCCGCTAAAACGCTATTTAAGCACAATTTCATTCCAGCCCGCTCCACTCTACAAGATAACCTTAAGCACTTGGCTTCCTCTGAGTTTTCCTGGCTTGGGAGACTGGCAGCCTTCAAAACTGCTTTATTTGTTCCGAACACTCCCTATCCCAATTCCGAAATACTATTTTAAATCTCTTCAATCAATGATTTCTAAATTTATCTGGCAAGGTAAAAAACCTAGATGTGCGCATACTAAACTTACTAAACTTATTAAGCATAGATCAGTGGGGGGTGCAGGGTATGTGGACGTACAAGATTACTACATTGCATCGGTTCTCACCCAATTTCAGGATTAGTTCCGGCCGGTCCCCATGACTCTATGGGGCTCGATCGAAGCCTCCTATTGTATCAAAAGGGATTTACCGGCCTGGCTCATGGCAACCACCTTAGGAGCTAAGATACCCTCCCATCTTCCGCCATTTATGAAAGCAGCGGCTACGGCCTGGAGGATTTTGCTAGCACAACAGTCCTCTGCCTCTGCACAAACTCCTCTCCGGATTCCTATTACAGTACTTCATTCCCTTATGGACTGTGCATACTTTGTGGATTGGCGGAGGAAAGGTATTGAATATATAGATGATATGTATCAAGGCTCCGAGATACTATCATTCCCCACACTCCAAACTAAATTCCACCTTCCCCACACGTTTCTCTTCACATATCAGAGATTGGTTCATTTCCTGAATTCCATTCCACCATGGCCGCAATTTATATCTACTCCAGCCTGGAAGTATCTCTCTTCTTCTGGGCCCCCTAAACAAAAGGGAATCACCCTCTTCTATAACCTCCTCCAACATAAAAAGCTCTTTATCAAGACCACCCCCATATACAATGGGGATAACTTATACAGATAGGCAATGGACCCGGACACTCCAATCCATCCATGAAGTTACTAGCTGCTCAACTTTATGGGAGCTCTCCCTAAAAATATCTCTTAAATGGTACCTGACCCCCCTTGAGATTACACAGATTTGATAGTAAGTACGATAATACCTGCTGGAGATTGTGTGGTGAGGAGGGCACTCTTTTCCATACACTGTGGCAATGTCCAAAGCTACTGCATTATTGGAGGGGCGTATTTGCGGTCATCTCTGAAGTATCGCAGATCTCTATCTTGATCAATCCGAGTTTGGCACTATTATCACTTGGGATAGAAGAAATCTCCAGGACCCTTAGACATTCAATCCTACATATTCTGTTGGCAGCGAGACTCGTCCTTACCGGAGCTTGGAAACAAGCGCTTTCCTCGACAGTTAAGGAGGTTGTTGACCTTGTGAACACGCACTACATGTTTGAGCGCACTCTCTCCCTTAAAAACAATTCAGCACACTATACTAATCTGCACTGGCAACCTTGGATCAGTTGGTCTAAGCGCTGAGCAGTCGCTTTCCCCCCTTTCTAGCTCACTTTCCCCCCTTGCTATGGTTACCACCTAGTCCCCTGTCAGGGAACACTCCGGCTCCTCCTCATGGTCTCTGCCCTTAGGCACAGTTTTGATCCCCTTGGGGGTGCCCGGGAGGCGGAGGCTGTGAGGTGTGCCCAACTATTCACCTTACCTACCAAGGAGTACAGGAGACAGGTAACTCAAACATTCTTGTGTCAACTGGTGGTCATGTATTACTGCTTTATCACATCACTCCGTTTTTTTTTTTGTTTCAGTATGTGGATACATTGCTTGCATTGCTAACTAGTTCTATTTGCTTTTTGCTGACAGTTGAAGCGTAATCCACTTCTTCTTCTTTGTTTATATCATCATTTCGACCACGTTGTGGTCTTTTGGTATGTTGTATTGCTATTGCAAAGCTTTTTTCTTTCTGTATGTTCTTGAAAAATCCAATAAAAACCTTTAAGTTAACCACCTCCCACCCGGGCCATTGTAAATATACGGCCGGGTGGGAGTCTCGTCCTTCTGAATGGACGTTCCGGAACGTCCTTCAGAAGGAGAGAGATCGCGCCACCGCGGGCACGCGCAGCGGCGCGATCTCGATGTGTCTGTGTCCCTCGGACACAGAGCAACATCATTCGGCAGGAGGGCCCTGTGATTGGCCCTCCTGATCACATGACGGCTGTGTCCAATCACAGCTGTCATGTAATGTAAATACAGCCGTTGTAACGGCTTCGATCTCTTCTCCTCCTGACAGATCCTGTCAGTGAGGAGAAGAGAAGAGGATCGGTGCTGCTGCGGGGGTGATCAGTGAGTATTTCTAATTACTCACTGATCACAGGGGGGGTCTGTGCTGGTAATCAGATGATTGATTACCAGTACAGCCTTGGGGGGGGAGGGGTGCCACTAAGCCACCAGGGATGCCCACCCATGACCACCAGGGATGCCCACCATGGCCACCAGGGATGGCAAGCAGGGCTCAGAAAGCCCCCCAGTGCCCTCCCTATCAGTGTTGCCCACCAATGCCATCTATCAGTGCCGCCCACCAGTGCCCATTACTGCCCACCAGTGCCGCCTATCAGTGCCCATCAGTGCCCCCCATCAGTGCCGATCAGTGCCCCCCATCAGTGCCGATCAGTGCCGATCATTGCTGCCCAACAGTGCCACCTATCAGTGCCCATCAGTGCCGCCAATCAGTGCCCATCAGTGCTGCCTATCAGTGCCCATCAGCGCTGCCTATCAGTGCCCACCAATGCTGCATATCAGTGCTATCTATCAGTGCCACATATCAGTGCCCATCAGTGCTGCATATCAGTGCTACCTATCAGTGCCCATCAGTGCTGCATATCAGTGCCACCCCATAAGTGCCACCCCATCAGTGTCTCCTCATCAGTGCCTGTCAGTGCGGCATCATCAGTGCTCATCAGTGCAGGAAAAAACATATCTATTTACAAAATTCTATAACCTAAACAAAAAAACTTTTTTTTTTTTCAAACTTTTCAGTCTTTTTTTATTTGTGCACCAAAAAAGAAAAAACCTGATGGTGATCAAATACCACCAAAAGAAATCTCTATTTGTGGGGAAAAAATAACATAAATTTGGTTTAGGTACAGTGTTGCATGACCGCGCAAATTGTCATTCAAATTGCAACAGCGCTAAAAGCTGAAAATTGGTCTGGGAAGGAAGGGGGTTTAAGTGCCCAGTATTGAGGTAGTTAAAAAGTCTGTGATTTTCAACAAATACCATTCTTGTCTTATATGTTTACTGATTGTTGTCAACAATTTCATAAAGTACATTGTTTGTGCTGTTTTATTCAATGTTAATGCTTATCTTATGTCAAAAATGGATCAATAAAAATCTATTAAAAGTAAAAAAAAAGAAAAAATTTAGTTAAATTTGAGATAAGTTCATTTTGCTCAAGCAATACAGCCCAGTAATAATTGTATTTTAGTCTACAAAACATATAGAGGTCTTACAGTGTCCTGTGCCTTGGCCACACCTGGAAGTACAGGGTATTTTTACTTACTCCCAACTGTGCAACCGAGCCAACAGGGAAGCAAAAGGGAGGTAAGATTAAGCTGCTGACTGGACTTTCATAAAAGAGAAGTATGGCCAATGCTTTTTTGGCCATACTTCTCTTCTGGGTCACAGGAGTGCATTTACTTTTGCTGTCTGGTGATACAGAGTCAGCTTATAGCGGGCTAAAGCCTGCTTTACGCTGACGCCATAGAACCGCTTCAGGCTCTAGAAGGATTCCAACCATATTGTCTGGATCCACCCAAATGCCTGATTGAAAGCTGGCTTTGCCTCCCAGCACGTGGCTGAGAATCGAAGCCAGGTGCGCTTGTGTCCTCTGCAGCCCAGCACTCTAAGAAGACAGAGAACTGAGCGATCAGTGGTCATGAGTTCTCAGTTCTCGGGCTTACTCTCAATGAAGGATAGCTGCAGCATGACACCAATGATGCTAGACAATATAAGTTTTCACAAGAAACAAAACCAATACGTAGCTTTAATTAATAGAATTGGTGATAACGGTTAAAAAAAAAAAAAAAAGAAACATAAATGGATGTATAGAACAAAATCAGTAGAATGGATTATTTAACCACTTAACCCCCGGAAGATTTTACCCCCTTCCTGACCAGGGGGTATTTTGCGATTCGGCACTGTGTGACTTTAACGGACAATTGCGCGGTCGTGCGACGCTGTACCTAAACGAATTTGACCTCCTTTTTTTCCCACAAACAGAGCTTTCTTTTGGTGGTATTTGATCACCTGTGGGATTTTTTGATCATGCGCTATAAACAAAAAAAGAGCGTAAATTTTGCAAAAATAACAATATTTTTCACATTTTTTATATGAAATTCCCCCCAAAAAATGTAAAAATCAAAATTTTTTAACATTTTCGGCCAATTTGTTTTCTGCTACCTATGTTTGGTAAAAAAAAATCTCAAAAAGCGTATTTTGATTGGTTTGCGCAAAAGTTATCGCGTTTACTAACAAAGGGAAAGATTTTTGTCATTTTTGTTGTTTTTTTTTATAACGCGTAATGGCGGCGATCTGCGATTTTTTTGCGGTACTGCGAGATTGCGGCGGACAGATCGGACCCTTGACTGACATTTTTGACACTTTTGGGGTTACCAGTGACATTTCTACAGTAGTCAGTGCTATACATATGCACTGTTACTGTAAAAATGACACTTGGGGTTAACTTTTTTTGAAAGGGAGGGGCTATGTGTGTCCCTAGGGGCGTGCTTTCTACTGTGATTGGCTGTGGCTTCAGATGTATGAACATTGATCAACGGTTCTACATAGTAGAACCGTATGATCATCCTTCATACACAGGGGAGAATGACAGGCAGCTTGTTTACACAAGCCGCTTGACTTTCTCCCTCTCCCCCGACAATCGCAGAGTGACCGGCGGACATCGGGTCAGCCGGTCACACGCGCGGGGGGGTGCGTGACTGCGCGGGAGCGGGAGTGCGCCTCCGGCGGCGCGCGCTCGCTCCCTAGACCCTCACAAGCTATCGACGTAGACCTACGTCACTTTGCCTGTGAGGGGCTGACTGCCAACGTAGATCTGCGTTAGGCAGTCGGCAAGTGGTTAACATTTTTAAATACACTGTGTAGATAACACCATTTAGAAAGAACACTTTAAACCCCTAACTTTGTCAGTTATAAATGAATGAGTGATTCCAAGATCTTTTGTGAAAACAGTTTTGAAATATCAGACCAACCCCTATTTCATTTGACACGTAGTAACAACTGAAAACACAAACCTTAAATCTGAACCGATTTTTGCTCTGTATTTCTGCAGTGAGATGCAACTCCTCTACTTCTGTCCCAAAAACAGTAGGAGTAGCCAGTCTTTTTAGATGAGCGTCAAATCCTGTTGGAAGTCATTCAAAAGTTTATTATCATGTATTTATACAAATAGAAAAAAAGATGACATTAGGTAAAGCCATAAACGTAAATGTTCTATATTCCCAACACAACATATTGAAGAAATTAGTTGTAGGCAGCTATATGGTGGAACTTCAAAATAATTACCAGGTCTACAATGTTTCATTCTACCTCATCTGTCAATGATAGTACGTGTTTTCATCCTGTCAATTGTTTTGTTTTTGTTTCTAGCAGATTTGTATTTTGAGAGCCGGTTCACACTACCACGACCAGAAAGTCGCCCTGTGACTTGAAGAGACTTGTTTAGAGACTTGGAAGAGACTTGGAAGAGACTTGTTTAGAGACTTGGAAGAGACTTGTTTAGAGACTTGGAAGAGACTTGTTTAGAGACTTGGAAGAGACCTGGAAGAGACTTGTTTAGAGACTTGGAAGAGACTTGTTTAGAGACTTGGAAGAGACTTGTTTAGAGACTTGGAAGAGACTTGTTTAGAGACTTGGAAGAGACTTGGAAGAGACTTGGAAGAGACTTGTTTAGAGACTTGGAAGAGACTTGTTTAGAGACTTGGAAGAGACTTGTTTAGAGACTTGGAAGAGACTTGGAAGAGACTTGGAGAGACTTGTTTAGAGACTTGGAAGAGACTTGAAAGAGACTTGGAAGAGACTTGTTTAGAGACTTGGAAGAGACTTGTTTAGAGACTTGGAAGAGACTTGTTTAGAGACTTGGAAGAGACTTGTTTAGAGACTTGGAAGAGACTTGGAAGAGACTTGTTTAGAGACTTGGAAGAGACTTGGAAGAGACTTGGAAGAGACTTATGCACTACTTTGAAGAGACAGGCGACTTTGTCTGTGGGGAATGCCTGGCTAATATCTTTCTTCTTCCTGGAAAGTCTGATAACAAGTCGTGTCAATTAAGATAAGGAGGCGACTCCCATTGAAGTATATGGGACAGTCGGATCACAGGTCGCCTCAAAGTAGTACAGGACCCTTTTCTGAAGTCGGAGCGACTTCAGTAGTGCCAATTAAGACGACACTGATTGATTAACATTGCTTTTGTTATGTCAAGCGACCTGGGGCTACACAAGTCGTCTCACAAGTCGCGCTAGTGTGAATGGGCTCTCACACTACCACGACCAGAAAGTCGCCCTGTGACTTGAAGAGACTTGTTTAGAGACTTGGAAGAGACTTGTTTAGAGACTTGGAAGAGACTTGTTTAGAGACTTGGAAGATACTTGTTTAGAGACTTGGAAGAGACTTGGAAGAGACTTGTTTAGAGACTTGGAAGAGACTTGTTTAGAGACTTGGAAGAGATTTGGAAGAGACTTGTTTAGAGACTTGGAAGAGACTTGTTTAGAGACTTGGAAGAGACTTGTTTAGAGACTTGGAAGAGACTTGGAAGAGACTTGGAAGAGACTTGTTTAGAGACTTGGAGAGACTTGTTTAGAGACTTGGAAGAGACTTGTTTAGAGACTTGGAAGAGACTTGGAAGAGACTTGTTTAGAGACTTGGAAGAGACGTATTTAGAGACTTGGAAGAGACTTGTTTAGAGACTTGGAAGAGACTTGTTTAGAGACTTGGAAGAGACTTGGAAGAGACTTGTTTAGAGACTTGGAAGAGACTTGGAAGAGACTTGTTTAGAGACTTGGAAGAGACTTGTTTAGAGACTTGGAAGAGACTTGTGCACTACTTTGAAGAGACAGGCGACTTTGTCTGTGGGGAATGCCTGGCTAATCTCTTTCTTCTTCCTGGAAAGTCTGATAACAAGTTGTGTCAATTAAGATAAGGAGGCGACTCCCATTGAAGTATATGGGACAGTCGGATCACAGGTCGCCTCAAAGTAGTACAGGACCCTTTTTTGAAGTCGGAGCGACTTCAGTAGTGCCAATTAAGACGACACTGATTGATTAACATTGCTTTTGTTATGTCAAGCGACCTGGGGCTACACAAGTCGTCTCACAAGTCGCGCTAGTGTGAATGGGCTCTCACACTACCACGACCAGAAAGTCGCCCTGTGACTTGAAGAGACTTGTTTAGAGACTTGGAAGAGACTTGTTTAGAGACTTGGAAGAGACTTGTTTAGAGACTTGGAAGATACTTGTTTAGAGACTTGGAAGAGACTTGGAAGAGACTTGTTTAGAGACTTGGAAGAGACTTGTTTAGAGACTTGGAAGAGATTTGGAAGAGACTTGTTTAGAGACTTGGAAGAGACTTGTTTAGAGACTTGGAAGAGACTTGTTTAGAGACTTGGAAGAGACTTGGAAGAGACTTGGAAGAGACTTGTTTAGAGACTTGGAGAGACTTGTTTAGAGACTTGGAAGAGACTTGTTTAGAGACTTGGAAGAGACTTGGAAGAGACTTGTTTAGAGACTTGGAAGAGACGTATTTAGAGACTTGGAAGAGACTTGTTTAGAGACTTGGAAGAGACTTGTTTAGAGACTTGGAAGAGACTTGGAAGAGACTTGGAAGAGACTTGTTTAGAGACTTGGAAGAGACTTGGAAGAGACTTGTTTAGAGACTTGGAAGAGACTTGTTTAGAGACTTGGAAGAGACTTGTACACTACTTTGAAGAGACAGGCGACTTTGTCTGTGGGGAATGCCTGGCTAATCTCTTTCTTCTTCCTGGAAAGTCTGATAACAAGTTGTGTCAATTAAGATAAGGAGGCGACTCCCATTGAAGTATATGGGACAGTCGGATCACAGGTCGCCTCAAAGTAGTACAGGACCCTTTTTTGAAGTCGGAGCGACTTCAGTAGTGCCAATTAAGACGACACTGATTGATTAACATTGCTTTTGTTATGTCAAGCGACCTGGGGCTACACAAGTCGTCTCACAAGTTGTGCTAGTGTGAATGGGCTCTTAATCTATTCCCATCACTGGACAAGAAGCAACCCACTATCCCAGATCAAACTTGTAAAATACTTGATATATTTTCCAAATCAAGTTCTTATAGGTTTGTCTTCATGCACTTATAAAATGCAAGCGAATATACATTTCATACTTTATTTGTATTGCACATTCCGAACAATGTATTAAGATTGTTTACATCTCTTGTTATATTGGCAAAAAAGAATAATAGTGGAAAAAAGTTCTATATTTCCATTATAGGCACTTTAGAATTATCTTTATACTTCTTCTTATACTTCTTTATACTTTAGAATACAATAATGTTTATTGTTGAAGTGTATCTAATTGTTTTCAATGTTTCTCTGAAGTAGGAAAGGGTTAGAACCTCTGTGGCTTATCAGAATTTGGAAACCCCCATTACCAGTAAGAGTGCTCACAGATACTAGCACCCTATGTGAATGAGTAGAGAGTACATAGTACCCCTATTGATTCACAAAATAAAAAATGTACTGTAACACAGGCCTCGACAAAACCTGGGCGCCAGGTCGCATTTGCGACTAGAATTAGCGACCTGGCGCCTGGGGTGCCCTGCAGAAGGTGGCCTGTCATTTTTGCACGGACTTCCGCGCACAGAGTGCACGGACTTCCGGGCCGTCCGAAAATTGAGGCCCCGGCTTTTCAGCCTACTTGAGATGAGAGGCTTCCAATGGGGAACTGGCGCCCTCTTGTGGTGGCCAGGAGTAATGACTGTTGTAATGACTGTTTCCACTGCCTGTTCACAATGCATTACCATCTCCCTGTCCAGTTAGTTACCTTTGACAGGGAGTGTGGTTATTTATTATTAATTTAATTTATTTTTTAAATGTAAAAACTAAATAATATTTTTTTCTTTTTTTTTTTTTTAATTATTAAAAAAAATAAAAAAAATATATATTTTTTTTCCTATTATTATTAAAAAAAAATAATAATAATATATATATATATATATATATATATATCTTTTTTTTTTTTTTTCCTCATCGCCATGCCACAGCCGAAGGCCCCTTTCACAAGGACTGTCTGATCAGGTCCGCCTGTCAGTTTTTCAGGCAGACCTGATCGGACCCTTCATTCTCCCCTATGGAGCAGTAATCTGCCGCCATCTGATCCTGTCCGCCAAAAACAGACGGATGGTGGTTCTATTTTCTATCCATCCCGTGGATCGGATCAGATGGCATCGGATGGAAAGAGACAGACAGTCTGTTTTCATCCAATTGTGCTATAGAGGAGAGTGGGGTTCTAGTCGTATTTATGTGTAAATTTAGTATCCGTTTTATTAAATAAAGCTTGGTTGTTAGTTTAAAAAAAAAAAAAAACTGGCTCCTAACTTTTTTAGCTGGCTCCTAGATTTCAGGCACATTTGTCAAGCCCTGGTGTAACAGACATCTAAACATTTCACAAGTCCTTTATTAAAAAAAAAACACAAAAAAACACAAAAAACTCCTACAATGTACATCCAGCGTCATATTTGCCCGACCCCATCTATTTGTTTAGTTTAGTGGTGGGGACCCAGAAGAGTCATTAGCTTGACAAGAATGAATGTGAATTGCAGGAGATTCTTTCGGGTGGGCTAGCTGATATCATTCATCATGATTGACCTGCACCTGTATCACTGGACATCGTGATTAACAATGGATGTACATTGTGGGAAATTATTTATTTATTTTTTAAATAAAGGACTGGTCAAATTATTGGGTGTTTTTCTAGGGTACATTTGTTTTTTTTTTTGTGAATAAGTAAGGGTACTATGTGCCCCTTCTTCATTTGCATAAAGAGGGTGGTATCTGGGGTTCCCTTATTGGTAAAGGTTCCAATAAGCCCCCAGGCCCACAGACCCCCACTACCACTAGTCCAGGGTTGTGGGGAAGAGGATCTTGGAGACAAAATGCTTTGCCGGGGGGGGGGGGGGGGGTGGCCTCTTGGCAAGGTACCTGCCAATGTTGAGGGCATAGAGCCTGGTATGATATTGGGGGGGGGGGTTACACCATTTTTTTGCCATCGGGTCCCTCTTAACCACTTAAGCCCCGGAAGATTTTACCCCCTTCCTGACCAGGGGGTATTTTGCAATTCGGCACTGTGTGACTTTAACGGACAATTGCGCGGTCGTGCAACGCTGTATCTAAACGAATTTGGTGTCCTTTTTTTCCCACAAACAGAGCTTTCTTTTGGTGGTATTTGATCACCTGTGCGACTTTTTGATCATGCGCTATAAACAAAAAAAGAGCGTAAATTTTGCAAAAATAGCAATATTTATCACATTTTTTTTATATGAAATTCCCCCCCAAAAAATGTAAAAATCAAAATTTTTTAACATTTTCGGCCAATTTGTTTTATGCTACCTATGTTTGGTAAAGAAAAACGCAAAAAGCGTATTTTGATTGGTTTGCGCAAAAGTTATCGCGTTTACTAACAAAGGGAAAGATTTTTGTCATTTTTGTTGTTTTTTTTTAACGCGTAATGGCGGCGATCTGCGATTTTTTTTGCGGTACTGCGACATTGCGGCGGACAGATCGGACCCTTGACTGACATTTTTGCCACTTTTGGGGTTACCAGTGACATTTCTACAGTAATCAGTGCTATACATATGCACTGTTACTGTAAAATGACACTGGCAGTGAAGGGGTTAACTTTTTTTTGAAAGGGAGGGGCTATGTGTGTCCCTAGGGGCGTGCTTTCTACTGTGATTGGCTGTGGCTTCAGATGTATGAAGAGTGATCAACGGTTCTACATAGTAGAACCATATGATCATCCTTCATACACAGGGGAGAATGACAGGCAGCTTGTTTACACAAACCGCCTGACTTTCTCCCTCTCCCCCGCCGATCGCCGAGTGACCGGCGGACATCGGGTCCACCGGTCACACGCACGGGGGGGTCCGTGACCACGCGGGAGCAGGAGCGCGCCTCCGGCGGCGTGCGCTCGCTCCCTAGACCCTCACAAGCAAGCGACGTAGCCCTACGTCACTTTGCCTGTGAGGGGCTGACCGCCGACGTAGATAGTCGTGCGGCGGTCGGCAAGTGGTTAAACAGAATGCTATAGAGGGATATGGTTTGTTCATATTTCATTGTCTGAGGTTTACAACCACGTTAAAAGTAAATCAAATGACTTTTACTGGTGTTAGCTTGGTAATATTAGGGAATTTTGTGTTTCAGGCAAATCTGCTTTTGTATAGAGTCGGAAAGAGGTAAAATTTCTGCAAGACTTTGTTTCAGTTGGTGACCCCCATTGATGAGATTTTCACTTCCTGCCTTTTTAATATCTGTATAAAAGAAAAAAGTGGGGTTGTGGACATTGGGACAGGAAGGTACAGACAGCGTTAAATAACTCTCATATTCTTTAGTCCCTTCCCAAATCTACTAAAATATGTTTTCTGTTTGTTTATGTCTCTGTCAGGGGCATTTCTTATAACTTATTGTCCTATAAAAAACCAACAGAGCATCTAACCCTTTCCCACTCTATATAAAATAAACAGAAATGAATAAAAAATATTTAAATGTTGACAGTTAAAGCGTAATTCCATTCAAAACATAACTAAGCCTAAATCTACACCCACCCCCATTCTAAGCTTATCCTATCTACCCTGTAAAAGGAAAGATGTGTA